>NW_026991771.1:0-268029 GCF_029215605.1 Mirounga angustirostris | reverse complement strand
GGAGCGAGAAAGGGGCCTGTGTGGGAGGCAGCTCTCCACTCACCTCTCGTTTCTGAGGCTACTCCCCTTGCCCCGGGCGCGCGCCCGCAGGCCTCAAGCCAACCCCCTAACTCAAAGGAACCGCCCTGTAGAGAACTCCCGCTTCGGCTAAAAGAGCCAGGCCGGAGGCTGGAAGCGTTCTGCTGTGTGCACGCGTGAGCGCCCGGCAAG
Source organism: Mirounga angustirostris (assembly GCF_029215605.1). Taxonomy (NCBI): domain Eukaryota; kingdom Metazoa; phylum Chordata; class Mammalia; order Carnivora; family Phocidae; genus Mirounga; species Mirounga angustirostris. The sequence goes on along the minus strand of NW_026991771.1, from coordinate 267,819 downwards.
GGAGGCCCAAACCGCTTTCCGTGTGAGACGCAGGCCCCGGCAGAAGGCAGCACACGACTCCCCGCTTGTTTCAGGCAGGGAGCACTGCGGTCCCGCTTTGGCCTGGAAGTCTAACCGCAAGCGTTCTAACTCGAAGCAGCAACACTGCAGAGACACCGTGCTTTAGCTACCGTCGACCTCTGTGTGGGAGGAAGCAGTTGAGGGGGTCCTGTGGGTGAGGGGGCCCGGGGCCGGGCTCCATTCCGTAAGGCCGGGGGTGGGGGCGTGCGGGGGAGACAGGCCGGACTGCAGGGAGCTCTCCACTCACACCATGCCTCTGGGGCTGGTACCGTTGCCCCGGGGGGGTGCGTGCAGGCTGAAGGACAGCCACCCCACTCGAAGGGAAAACTCGGGAGAGAATGCGTGCCCCAGCTAAAACGGCCGCTCCCGAGGGTGGAGGCATTTTGTTGTGTGCGTGCGTGAGAGCACTGCAAGGGAGTCCCAAACCTAAATCCGAGGGAGCCGCCGGCTGCTGCACAAGGCAGCCCTCGACTCCCCCACTTGTTTCATGAAGCTCGCACCGAGGCCCCGCTTTCGCATGGAAGCCTGATCGCCTGCGTTCTACCTCCAAGAAACAGCAGTGTACAGAGACCGTGCTTGAGCTACCATCCAGCGCTCTGAGGGGGAGGGAGCAGTTTCCCGGCTACCGTGGGTGAGCGCCTGGGGAACGGGCTCCTTCCGTGCCCGCCACCGAGCGAGAAGCAGCCCGGGCCAGGAAGGCACCTCTCGACTCAGCTGTTGTCACCTGGAGCTAACACTACTGCTCCAGGTGTGCACAGGAATGCTAAGTGCTCCGCACTGGTTTGGCAGGGAGAAGCCGCTAAAGAAGCCCAGCTTCAGCTCCTTCGCCTCGCCACAGGGTGGCAGCCATTTTCCCCTCTGCTGGAGTGCAAGCCTGGGGAGGGAGTCCCAGCTGGGTTCCGGGGGGAGAAATCAGCATGGGCAGAGGGCACCCTGTCGCCTCAACTCTGGTTTCGGGAAACTCGATCGGCTCTCCCGTGTGTGCCTGGAGTCCTAAGGGCCATGCAGCCAACGCCGAGGAACAAACCTGTAGAGAACGCGGGCCTCAGCCCAGACGGCCCTTCCTGAGCCGGGACGTCCCCTGTGGGGTGCCTTTGTGAAAGCATGAGAAATGGAAGCTAAACGTGACTCGGAGTGAGAAGCAGGCCCGTAAGGAAGGCTGCTGTCGACTCACGCCTTGTTTTAGGAGCTGAGCCCTGCTGCACCCTGTGTGCCTGGATGCCTAGTTCCCAGGCTGCTAAGAGCAAGAGTGAATGCTACAGAAGGACTGCGCTCTAGTTGACAGGGCCGTTCCTGAAGCCAGAGGCATTTTACAGTGCTCGTGTTGGAGAGACTGGGGACAGGGTCCCCTGCGGGAAATGGAGCGAGAAAGGGGCCTGTGTGGGAGGCAGCTCTCCACTCACCTCTCGTTTCTGAGGCTACTCCCCTTGCCCCGGGCGCGCGCCCGCAGGCCTCAAGCCAACCCCCTAACTCAAAGGAACCGCCCTGTAGAGAACTCCCGCTTCGGCTAAAAGAGCCAGGCCGGAGGCTGGAAGCGTTCTGCTGTGTGCACGCGTGAGCGCCCGGCAAGGGAGGCCCAAACCGCTTTCCGTGTGAGACGCAGGCCCCGGCAGAAGGCAGCACACGACTCCCCGCTTGTTTCAGGCAGGGAGCACTGCGGTCCCGCTTTGGCCTGGAAGTCTAACCGCAAGCGTTCTAACTCGAAGCAGCAACACTGCAGAGACACCGTGCTTTAGCTACCGTCGACCTCTGTGTGGGAGGAAGCAGTTGAGGGGGTCCTGTGGGTGAGGGGGCCCGGGGCCGGGCTCCATTCCGTAAGGCCGGGGGTGGGGGCGTGGGGGGGAGACAGGCCGGACTGCAGGGAGCTCTCCACTCACACCATGCCTCTGGGGCTGGTACCGTTGCCCCGGGGGGGTGCGTGCAGGCTGAAGGACAGCCACCCCACTCGAAGGGAAAACTCGGGAGAGAATGCGTGCCCCAGCTAAAACGGCCGCTCCCGAGGGTGGAGGCATTTTGTTGTGTGCGTGCGTGAGAGCACTGCAAGGGAGTCCCAAACCTAAATCCGAGGGAGCCGCCGGCTGCTGCACAAGGCAGCCCTCGACTCCCCCACTTGTTTCATGAAGCTCGCACCGAGGCCCCGCTTTCGCATGGAAGCCTGATCGCCTGCGTTCTACCTCCAAGAAACAGCAGTGTACAGAGACCGTGCTTGAGCTACCATCCAGCGCTCTGAGGGGGAGGGAGCAGTTTCCCGGCTACCGTGGGTGAGCGCCTGGGGAACGGGCTCCTTCCGTGCCCGCCACGGAGGGAGAAGCAGCCCGGGCCAGGAAGGCACCTCTCGACTCAGCTGTTGTCACCTGGAGCTAACACTATTGCTCCAGGTGTGCACAGGAATGCTAAGTGCTCCGCACTGGTTTGGCAGGGAGAAGCCGCTAAAGAAGCCCAGCTTCAGCTCCTTCGCCTCGCCACAGGGTGGCAGCCATTTTCCCCTCTGCTGGAGTGCAAGCCTGGGGAGGGAGTCCCAGCTGGGTTCCGGGGGGAGAAATCAGCATGGGCAGAGGGCACCCTGTCGCCTCAACTCTGGTTTCGGGAAACTCGATCGGCTCTCCCGTGTGTGCCTGGAGTCCTAAGGGCCATGCAGCCAACGCCGAGGAACAAACCTGTAGAGAACGCGGGCCTCAGCCCAGACGGCCCTTCCTGAGCCGGGACGTCCCCTGTGGGGTGCCTTTGTGAAAGCATGAGAAATGGAAGCTAAACGTGACTCGGAGTGAGAAGCAGGCCCGTAAGGAAGGCTGCTGTCGACTCACGCCTTGTTTTAGGAGCTGAGCCCTGCTGCACCCTGTGTGCCTGGATGCCTAGTTCCCAGGCTGCTAAGAGCAAGAGTGAATGCTACAGAAGGACTGCGCTCTAGTTGACAGGGCCGTTCCTGAAGCCAGAGGCATTTTACAGTGCTCGTGTTGGAGAGACTGGGGACAGGGTCCCCTGCGGGAAATGGAGCGAGAAAGGGGCCTGTGTGGGAGGCAGCTCTCCACTCACCTCTCGTTTCTGAGGCTACTCCCCTTACCCCGGGCGCGCGCCCGCAGGCCTCAAGCCAACCCCCTAACTCAAAGGAACCGCCCTGTAGAGAACTCCCGCTTCGGCTAAAAGAGCCAGGCCGGAGGCTGGAAGCGTTCTGCTGTGTGCACGCGTGAGCGCCCGGCAAGGGAGGCCCAAACCGCTTTCCGTGTGAGACGCAGGCCCCGGCAGAAGGCAGCACACGACTCCCCGCTTGTTTCAGGCAGGGAGCACTGCGGTCCCGCTTTGGCCTGGAAGTCTAACCGCAAGCGTTCTAACTCGAAGCAGCAACACTGCAGAGACACCGTGCTTTAGCTACCGTCGACCTCTGTGTGGGAGGAAGCAGTTGAGGGGGTCCTGTGGGTGAGGGGGCCCGGGGCCGGGCTCCATTCCGTAAGGCCGGGGGTGGGGGCGTGGGGGGGAGACAGGCCGGACTGCAGGGAGCTCTCCACTCACACCATGCCTCTGGGGCTGGTACCGTTGCCCCGGGGGGGTGCGTGCAGGCTGAAGGACAGCCACCCCACTCGAAGGGAAAACTCGGGAGAGAATGCGTGCCCCAGCTAAAACGGCCGCTCCCGAGGGTGGAGGCATTTTGTTGTGTGCGTGCGTGAGAGCACTGCAAGGGAGTCCCAAACCTAAATCCGAGGGAGCCGCCGGCTGCTGCACAAGGCAGCCCTCGACTCCCCCACTTGTTTCATGAAGCTCGCACCGAGGCCCCGCTTTCGCATGGAAGCCTGATCGCCTGCGTTCTACCTCCAAGAAACAGCAGTGTACAGAGACCGTGCTTGAGCTACCATCCAGCGCTCTGAGGGGGAGGGAGCAGTTTCCCGGCTACCGTGGGTGAGCGCCTGGGGAACGGGCTCCTTCCGTGCCCGCCACCGAGCGAGAAGCAGCCCGGGCCAGGAAGGCACCTCTCGACTCAGCTGTTGTCACCTGGAGCTAACACTACTGCTCCAGGTGTGCACAGGAATGCTAAGTGCTCCGCACTGGTTTGGCAGGGAGAAGCCGCTAAAGAAGCCCAGCTTCAGCTCCTTCGCCTCGCCACAGGGTGGCAGCCATTTTCCCCTCTGCTGGAGTGCAAGCCTGGGGAGGGAGTCCCAGCTGGGTTCCGGGGGGAGAAATCAGCATGGGCAGAGGGCACCCTGTCGCCTCAACTCTGGTTTCGGGAAACTCGATCGGCTCTCCCGTGTGTGCCTGGAGTCCTAAGGGCCATGCAGCCAACGCCGAGGAACAAACCTGTAGAGAACGCGGGCCTCAGCCCAGACGGCCCTTCCTGAGCCGGGACGTCCCCTGTGGGGTGCCTTTGTGAAAGCATGAGAAATGGAAGCTAAACGTGACTCGGAGTGAGAAGCAGGCCCGTAAGGAAGGCTGCTGTCGACTCACGCCTTGTTTTAGGAGCTGAGCCCTGCTGCACCCTGTGTGCCTGGATGCCTAGTTCCCAGGCTGCTAAGAGCAAGAGTGAATGCTACAGAAGGACTGCGCTCTAGTTGACAGGGCCGTTCCTGAAGCCAGAGGCATTTTACAGTGCTCGTGTTGGAGAGACTGGGGACAGGGTCCCCTGCGGGAAATGGAGCGAGAAAGGGGCCTGTGTGGGAGGCAGCTCTCCACTCACCTCTCGTTTCTGAGGCTACTCCCCTTGCCCCGGGCGCGCGCCCGCAGGCCTCAAGCCAACCCCCTAACTCAAAGGAACCGCCCTGTAGAGAACTCCCGCTTCGGCTAAAAGAGCCAGGCCGGAGGCTGGAAGCGTTCTGCTGTGTGCACGCGTGAGCGCCCGGCAAGGGAGGCCCAAACCGCTTTCCGTGTGAGACGCAGGCCCCGGCAGAAGGCAGCACACGACTCCCCGCTTGTTTCAGGCAGGGAGCACTGCGGTCCCGCTTTGGCCTGGAAGTCTAACCGCAAGCGTTCTAACTCGAAGCAGCAACACTGCAGAGACACCGTGCTTTAGCTACCGTCGACCTCTGTGTGGGAGGAAGCAGTTGAGGGGGTCCTGTGGGTGAGGGGGCCCGGGGCCGGGCTCCATTCCGTAAGGCCGGGGGTGGGGGCGTGGGGGGGAGACAGGCCGGACTGCAGGGAGCTCTCCACTCACACCATGCCTCTGGGGCTGGTACCGTTGCCCCGGGGGGGTGCGTGCAGGCTGAAGGACAGCCACCCCACTCGAAGGGAAAACTCGGGAGAGAATGCGTGCCCCAGCTAAAACGGCCGCTCCCGAGGGTGGAGGCATTTTGTTGTGTGCGTGCGTGAGAGCACTGCAAGGGAGTCCCAAACCTAAATCCGAGGGAGCCGCCGGCTGCTGCACAAGGCAGCCCTCGACTCCCCCACTTGTTTCATGAAGCTCGCACCGAGGCCCCGCTTTCGCATGGAAGCCTGATCGCCTGCGTTCTACCTCCAAGAAACAGCAGTGTACAGAGACCGTGCTTGAGCTACCATCCAGCGCTCTGAGGGGGAGGGAGCAGTTTCCCGGCTACCGTGGGTGAGCGCCTGGGGAACGGGCTCCTTCCGTGCCCGCCACCGAGCGAGAAGCAGCCCGGGCCAGGAAGGCACCTCTCGACTCAGCTGTTGTCACCTGGAGCTAACACTACTGCTCCAGGTGTGCACAGGAATGCTAAGTGCTCCGCACTGGTTTGGCAGGGAGAAGCCGCTAAAGAAGCCCAGCTTCAGCTCCTTCGCCTCGCCACAGGGTGGCAGCCATTTTCCCCTCTGCTGGAGTGCAAGCCTGGGGAGGGAGTCCCAGCTGGGTTCCGGGGGGAGAAATCAGCATGGGCAGAGGGCACCCTGTCGCCTCAACTCTGGTTTCGGGAAACTCGATCGGCTCTCCCGTGTGTGCCTGGAGTCCTAAGGGCCATGCAGCCAACGCCGAGGAACAAACCTGTAGAGAACGCGGGCCTCAGCCCAGACGGCCCTTCCTGAGCCGGGACGTCCCCTGTGGGGTGCCTTTGTGAAAGCATGAGAAATGGAAGCTAAACGTGACTCGGAGTGAGAAGCAGGCCCGTAAGGAAGGCTGCTGTCGACTCACGCCTTGTTTTAGGAGCTGAGCCCTGCTGCACCCTGTGTGCCTGGATGCCTAGTTCCCAGGCTGCTAAGAGCAAGAGTGAATGCTACAGAAGGACTGCGCTCTAGTTGACAGGGCCGTTCCTGAAGCCAGAGGCATTTTACAGTGCTCGTGTTGGAGAGACTGGGGACAGGGTCCCCTGCGGGAAATGGAGCGAGAAAGGGGCCTGTGTGGGAGGCAGCTCTCCACTCACCTCTCGTTTCTGAGGCTACTCCCCTTACCCCGGGCGCGCGCCCGCAGGCCTCAAGCCAACCCCCTAACTCAAAGGAACCGCCCTGTAGAGAACTCCCGCTTCGGCTAAAAGAGCCAGGCCGGAGGCTGGAAGCGTTCTGCTGTGTGCACGCGTGAGCGCCCGGCAAGGGAGGCCCAAACCGCTTTCCGTGTGAGACGCAGGCCCCGGCAGAAGGCAGCACACGACTCCCCGCTTGTTTCAGGCAGGGAGCACTGCGGTCCCGCTTTGGCCTGGAAGTCTAACCGCAAGCGTTCTAACTCGAAGCAGCAACACTGCAGAGACACCGTGCTTTAGCTACCGTCGACCTCTGTGTGGGAGGAAGCAGTTGAGGGGGTCCTGTGGGTGAGGGGGCCCGGGGCCGGGCTCCATTCCGTAAGGCCGGGGGTGGGGGCGTGCGGGGGAGACAGGCCGGACTGCAGGGAGCTCTCCACTCACACCATGCCTCTGGGGCTGGTACCGTTGCCCCGGGGGGGTGCGTGCAGGCTGAAGGACAGCCACCCCACTCGAAGGGAAAACTCGGGAGAGAATGCGTGCCCCAGCTAAAACGGCCGCTCCCGAGGGTGGAGGCATTTTGTTGTGTGCGTGCGTGAGAGCACTGCAAGGGAGTCCCAAACCTAAATCCGAGGGAGCCGCCGGCTGCTGCACAAGGCAGCCCTCGACTCCCCCACTTGTTTCATGAAGCTCGCACCGAGGCCCCGCTTTCGCATGGAAGCCTGATCGCCTGCGTTCTACCTCCAAGAAACAGCAGTGTACAGAGACCTTGCTTGAGCTACCATCCAGCGCTCTGAGGGGGAGGGAGCAGTTTCCCGGCTACCGTGGGTGAGCGCCTGGGGAACGGGCTCCTTCCGTGCCCGCCACCGAGGGAGAAGCAGCCCGGGCCAGGAAGGCACCTCTCGACTCAGCTGTTGTCACCTGGAGCTAACACTACTGCTCCAGGTGTGCACAGGAATGCTAAGTGCTCCGCACTGGTTTGGCAGGGAGAAGCCGTTAAAGAAGCCCAGCTTCAGCTCCTTCGCCTCGCCACAGGGTGGCAGCCATTTTCCCCTCTGCTGGAGTGCAAGCCTGGGGAGGGAGTCCCAGCTGGGTTCCGGGGGGAGAAATCAGCATGGGCAGAGGGCACCCTGTCGCCTCAACTCTGGTTTCGGGAAACTCGATCGGCTCTCCCGTGTGTGCCTGGAGTCCTAAGGGCCATCCAGCCAACGCCGAGGAACAAACCTGTAGAGAACGCGGGCCTCAGCCCAGACGGCCCTTCCTGAGCCGGGACGTCCCCTGTGGGGTGCCTTTGTGAAAGCATGAGAAATGGAAGCTAAACGTGACTCGGAGTGAGAAGCAGGCCCGTAAGGAAGGCTGCTGTCGACTCACGCCTTGTTTTAGGAGCTGAGCCCTGCTGCACCCTGTGTGCCTGGATGCCTAGTTCCCAGGCTGCTAAGAGCAAGAGTGAATGCTACAGAAGGACTGCGCTCTAGTTGACAGGGCCGTTCCTGAAGCCAGAGGCATTTTACAGTGCTCGTGTTGGAGAGACTGGGGACAGGGTCCCCTGCGGGAAATGGAGCGAGAAAGGGGCCTGTGTGGGAGGCAGCTCTCCACTCACCTCTCGTTTCTGAGGCTACTCCCCTTGCCCCGGGCGCGCGCCCGCAGGCCTCAAGCCAACCCCCTAACTCAAAGGAACCGCCCTGTAGAGAACTCCCGCTTCGGCTAAAAGAGCCAGGCCGGAGGCTGGAAGCGTTCTGCTGTGTGCACGCGTGAGCGCCCGGCAAGGGAGGCCCAAACCGCTTTCCGTGTGAGACGCAGGCCCCGGCAGAAGGCAGCACACGACTCCCCGCTTGTTTCAGGCAGGGAGCACTGCGGTCCCGCTTTGGCCTGGAAGTCTAACCGCAAGCGTTCTAACTCGAAGCAGCAACACTGCAGAGACACCGTGCTTTAGCTACCGTCGACCTCTGTGTGGGAGGAAGCAGTTGAGGGGGTCCTGTGGGTGAGGGGGCCCGGGGCCGGGCTCCATTCCGTAAGGCCGGGGGTGGGGGCGTGGGGGGGAGACAGGCCGGACTGCAGGGAGCTCTCCACTCACACCATGCCTCTGGGGCTGGTACCGTTGCCCCGGGGGGGTGCGTGCAGGCTGAAGGACAGCCACCCCACTCGAAGGGAAAACTCGGGAGAGAATGCGTGCCCCAGCTAAAACGGCCGCTCCCGAGGGTGGAGGCATTTTGTTGTGTGCGTGCGTGAGAGCACTGCAAGGGAGTCCCAAACCTAAATCCGAGGGAGCCGCCGGCTGCTGCACAAGGCAGCCCTCGACTCCCCCACTTGTTTCATGAAGCTCGCACCGAGGCCCCGCTTTCGCATGGAAGCCTGATCGCCTGCGTTCTACCTCCAAGAAACAGCAGTGTACAGAGACCGTGCTTGAGCTACCATCCAGCGCTCTGAGGGGGAGGGAGCAGTTTCCCGGCTACCGTGGGTGAGCGCCTGGGGAACGGGCTCCTTCCGTGCCCGCCACCGAGCGAGAAGCAGCCCGGGCCAGGAAGGCACCTCTCGACTCAGCTGTTGTCACCTGGAGCTAACACTACTGCTCCAGGTGTGCACAGGAATGCTAAGTGCTCCGCACTGGTTTGGCAGGGAGAAGCCGCTAAAGAAGCCCAGCTTCAGCTCCTTCGCCTCGCCACAGGGTGGCAGCCATTTTCCCCTCTGCTGGAGTGCAAGCCTGGGGAGGGAGTCCCAGCTGGGTTCCGGGGGGAGAAATCAGCATGGGCAGAGGGCACCCTGTCGCCTCAACTCTGGTTTCGGGAAACTCGATCGGCTCTCCCGTGTGTGCCTGGAGTCCTAAGGGCCATGCAGCCAACGCCGAGGAACAAACCTGTAGAGAACGCGGGCCTCAGCCCAGACGGCCCTTCCTGAGCCGGGACGTCCCCTGTGGGGTGCCTTTGTGAAAGCATGAGAAATGGAAGCTAAACGTGACTCGGAGTGAGAAGCAGGCCCGTAAGGAAGGCTGCTGTCGACTCACGCCTTGTTTTAGGAGCTGAGCCCTGCTGCACCCTGTGTGCCTGGATGCCTAGTTCCCAGGCTGCTAAGAGCAAGAGTGAATGCTACAGAAGGACTGCGCTCTAGTTGACAGGGCCGTTCCTGAAGCCAGAGGCATTTTACAGTGCTCGTGTTGGAGAGACTGGGGACAGGGTCCCCTGCGGGAAATGGAGCGAGAAAGGGGCCTGTGTGGGAGGCAGCTCTCCACTCACCTCTCGTTTCTGAGGCTACTCCCCTTGCCCCGGGCGCGCGCCCGCAGGCCTCAAGCCAACCCCCTAACTCAAAGGAACCGCCCTGTAGAGAACTCCCGCTTCGGCTAAAAGAGCCAGGCCGGAGGCTGGAAGCGTTCTGCTGTGTGCACGCGTGAGCGCCCGGCAAGGGAGGCCCAAACCGCTTTCCGTGTGAGACGCAGGCCCCGGCAGAAGGCAGCACACGACTCCCCGCTTGTTTCAGGCAGGGAGCACTGCGGTCCCGCTTTGGCCTGGAAGTCTAACCGCAAGCGTTCTAACTCGAAGCAGCAACACTGCAGAGACACCGTGCTTTAGCTACCGTCGACCTCTGTGTGGGAGGAAGCAGTTGAGGGGGTCCTGTGGGTGAGGGGGCCCGGGGCCGGGCTCCATTCCGTAAGGCCGGGGGTGGGGGCGTGGGGGGGAGACAGGCCGGACTGCAGGGAGCTCTCCACTCACACCATGCCTCTGGGGCTGGTACCGTTGCCCCGGGGGGGTGCGTGCAGGCTGAAGGACAGCCACCCCACTCGAAGGGAAAACTCGGGAGAGAATGCGTGCCCCAGCTAAAACGGCCGCTCCCGAGGGTGGAGGCATTTTGTTGTGTGCGTGCGTGAGAGCACTGCAAGGGAGTCCCAAACCTAAATCCGAGGGAGCCGCCGGCTGCTGCACAAGGCAGCCCTCGACTCCCCCACTTGTTTCATGAAGCTCGCACCGAGGCCCCGCTTTCGCATGGAAGCCTGATCGCCTGCGTTCTACCTCCAAGAAACAGCAGTGTACAGAGACCGTGCTTGAGCTACCATCCAGCGCTCTGAGGGGGAGGGAGCAGTTTCCCGGCTACCGTGGGTGAGCGCCTGGGGAACGGGCTCCTTCCGTGCCCGCCACCGAGCGAGAAGCAGCCCGGGCCAGGAAGGCACCTCTCGACTCAGCTGTTGTCACCTGGAGCTAACACTACTGCTCCAGGTGTGCACAGGAATGCTAAGTGCTCCGCACTGGTTTGGCAGGGAGAAGCCGCTAAAGAAGCCCAGCTTCAGCTCCTTCGCCTCGCCACAGGGTGGCAGCCATTTTCCCCTCTGCTGGAGTGCAAGCCTGGGGAGGGAGTCCCAGCTGGGTTCCGGGGGGAGAAATCAGCATGGGCAGAGGGCACCCTGTCGCCTCAACTCTGGTTTCGGGAAACTCGATCGGCTCTCCCGTGTGTGCCTGGAGTCCTAAGGGCCATGCAGCCAACGCCGAGGAACAAACCTGTAGAGAACGCGGGCCTCAGCCCAGACGGCCCTTCCTGAGCCGGGACGTCCCCTGTGGGGTGCCTTTGTGAAAGCATGAGAAATGGAAGCTAAACGTGACTCGGAGTGAGAAGCAGGCCCGTAAGGAAGGCTGCTGTCGACTCACGCCTTGTTTTAGGAGCTGAGCCCTGCTGCACCCTGTGTGCCTGGATGCCTAGTTCCCAGGCTGCTAAGAGCAAGAGTGAATGCTACAGAAGGACTGCGCTCTAGTTGACAGGGCCGTTCCTGAAGCCAGAGGCATTTTACAGTGCTCGTGTTGGAGAGACTGGGGACAGGGTCCCCTGCGGGAAATGGAGCGAGAAAGGGGCCTGTGTGGGAGGCAGCTCTCCACTCACCTCTCGTTTCTGAGGCTACTCCCCTTACCCCGGGCGCGCGCCCGCAGGCCTCAAGCCAACCCCCTAACTCAAAGGAACCGCCCTGTAGAGAACTCCCGCTTCGGCTAAAAGAGCCAGGCCGGAGGCTGGAAGCGTTCTGCTGTGTGCACGCGTGAGCGCCCGGCAAGGGAGGCCCAAACCGCTTTCCGTGTGAGACGCAGGCCCCGGCAGAAGGCAGCACACGACTCCCCGCTTGTTTCAGGCAGGGAGCACTGCGGTCCCGCTTTGGCCTGGAAGTCTAACCGCAAGCGTTCTAACTCGAAGCAGCAACACTGCAGAGACACCGTGCTTTAGCTACCGTCGACCTCTGTGTGGGAGGAAGCAGTTGAGGGGGTCCTGTGGGTGAGGGGGCCCGGGGCCGGGCTCCATTCCGTAAGGCCGGGGGTGGGGGCGTGCGGGGGAGACAGGCCGGACTGCAGGGAGCTCTCCACTCACACCATGCCTCTGGGGCTGGTACCGTTGCCCCGGGGGGGTGCGTGCAGGCTGAAGGACAGCCACCCCACTCGAAGGGAAAACTCGGGAGAGAATGCGTGCCCCAGCTAAAACGGCCGCTCCCGAGGGTGGAGGCATTTTGTTGTGTGCGTGCGTGAGAGCACTGCAAGGGAGTCCCAAACCTAAATCCGAGGGAGCCGCCGGCTGCTGCACAAGGCAGCCCTCGACTCCCCCACTTGTTTCATGAAGCTCGCACCGAGGCCCCGCTTTCGCATGGAAGCCTGATCGCCTGCGTTCTACCTCCAAGAAACAGCAGTGTACAGAGACCTTGCTTGAGCTACCATCCAGCGCTCTGAGGGGGAGGGAGCAGTTTCCCGGCTACCGTGGGTGAGCGCCTGGGGAACGGGCTCCTTCCGTGCCCGCCACCGAGGGAGAAGCAGCCCGGGCCAGGAAGGCACCTCTCGACTCAGCTGTTGTCACCTGGAGCTAACACTACTGCTCCAGGTGTGCACAGGAATGCTAAGTGCTCCGCACTGGTTTGGCAGGGAGAAGCCGCTAAAGAAGCCCAGCTTCAGCTCCTTCGCCTCGCCACAGGGTGGCAGCCATTTTCCCCTCTGCTGGAGTGCAAGCCTGGGGAGGGAGTCCCAGCTGGGTTCCGGGGGGAGAAATCAGCATGGGCAGAGGGCACCCTGTCGCCTCAACTCTGGTTTCGGGAAACTCGATCGGCTCTCCCGTGTGTGCCTGGAGTCCTAAGGGCCATGCAGCCAACGCCGAGGAACAAACCTGTAGAGAACGCGGGCCTCAGCCCAGACGGCCCTTCCTGAGCCGGGACGTCACCTGTGGGGTGCCTTTGTGAAAGCATGAGAAATGGAAGCTAAACGTGACTCGGAGTGAGAAGCAGGCCCGTAAGGAAGGCTGCTGTCGACTCACGCCTTGTTTTAGGAGCTGAGCCCTGCTGCACCCTGTGTGCCTGGATGCCTAGTTCCCAGGCTGCTAAGAGCAAGAGTGAATGCTACAGAAGGACTGCGCTCTAGTTGACAGGGCCGTTCCTGAAGCCAGAGGCATTTTACAGTGCTCGTGTTGGAGAGACTGGGGACAGGGTCCCCTGCGGGAAATGGAGCGAGAAAGGGGCCTGTGTGGGAGGCAGCTCTCCACTCACCTCTCGTTTCTGAGGCTACTCCCCTTGCCCCGGGCGCGCGCCCGCAGGCCTCAAGCCAACCCCCTAACTCAAAGGAACCGCCCTGTAGAGAACTCCCGCTTCGGCTAAAAGAGCCAGGCCGGAGGCTGGAAGCGTTCTGCTGTGTGCACGCGTGAGCGCCCGGCAAGGGAGGCCCAAACCGCTTTCCGTGTGAGACGCAGGCCCCGGCAGAAGGCAGCACACGACTCCCCGCTTGTTTCAGGCAGGGAGCACTGCGGTCCCGCTTTGGCCTGGAAGTCTAACCGCAAGCGTTCTAACTCGAAGCAGCAACACTGCAGAGACACCGTGCTTTAGCTACCGTCGACCTCTGTGTGGGAGGAAGCAGTTGAGGGGGTCCTGTGGGTGAGGGGGCCCGGGGCCGGGCTCCATTCCGTAAGGCCGGGGGTGGGGGCGTGGGGGGGAGACAGGCCGGACTGCAGGGAGCTCTCCACTCACACCATGCCTCTGGGGCTGGTACCGTTGCCCCGGGGGGGTGCGTGCAGGCTGAAGGACAGCCACCCCACTCGAAGGGAAAACTCGGGAGAGAATGCGTGCCCCAGCTAAAACGGCCGCTCCCGAGGGTGGAGGCATTTTGTTGTGTGCGTGCGTGAGAGCACTGCAAGGGAGTCCCAAACCTAAATCCGAGGGAGCCGCCGGCTGCTGCACAAGGCAGCCCTCGACTCCCCCACTTGTTTCATGAAGCTCGCACCGAGGCCCCGCTTTCGCATGGAAGCCTGATCGCCTGCGTTCTACCTCCAAGAAACAGCAGTGTACAGAGACCGTGCTTGAGCTACCATCCAGCGCTCTGAGGGGGAGGGAGCAGTTTCCCGGCTACCGTGGGTGAGCGCCTGGGGAACGGGCTCCTTCCGTGCCCGCCACCGAGCGAGAAGCAGCCCGGGCCAGGAAGGCACCTCTCGACTCAGCTGTTGTCACCTGGAGCTAACACTACTGCTCCAGGTGTGCACAGGAATGCTAAGTGCTCCGCACTGGTTTGGCAGGGAGAAGCCGCTAAAGAAGCCCAGCTTCAGCTCCTTCGCCTCGCCACAGGGTGGCAGCCATTTTCCCCTCTGCTGGAGTGCAAGCCTGGGGAGGGAGTCCCAGCTGGGTTCCGGGGGGAGAAATCAGCATGGGCAGAGGGCACCCTGTCGCCTCAACTCTGGTTTCGGGAAACTCGATCGGCTCTCCCGTGTGTGCCTGGAGTCCTAAGGGCCATGCAGCCAACGCCGAGGAACAAACCTGTAGAGAACGCGGGCCTCAGCCCAGACGGCCCTTCCTGAGCCGGGACGTCCCCTGTGGGGTGCCTTTGTGAAAGCATGAGAAATGGAAGCTAAACGTGACTCGGAGTGAGAAGCAGGCCCGTAAGGAAGGCTGCTGTCGACTCACGCCTTGTTTTAGGAGCTGAGCCCTGCTGCACCCTGTGTGCCTGGATGCCTAGTTCCCAGGCTGCTAAGAGCAAGAGTGAATGCTACAGAAGGACTGCGCTCTAGTTGACAGGGCCGTTCCTGAAGCCAGAGGCATTTTACAGTGCTCGTGTTGGAGAGACTGGGGACAGGGTCCCCTGCGGGAAATGGAGCGAGAAAGGGGCCTGTGTGGGAGGCAGCTCTCCACTCACCTCTCGTTTCTGAGGCTACTCCCCTTACCCCGGGCGCGCGCCCGCAGGCCTCAAGCCAACCCCCTAACTCAAAGGAACCGCCCTGTAGAGAACTCCCGCTTCGGCTAAAAGAGCCAGGCCGGAGGCTGGAAGCGTTCTGCTGTGTGCACGCGTGAGCGCCCGGCAAGGGAGGCCCAAACCGCTTTCCGTGTGAGACGCAGGCCCCGGCAGAAGGCAGCACACGACTCCCCGCTTGTTTCAGGCAGGGAGCACTGCGGTCCCGCTTTGGCCTGGAAGTCTAACCGCAAGCGTTCTAACTCGAAGCAGCAACACTGCAGAGACACCGTGCTTTAGCTACCGTCGACCTCTGTGTGGGAGGAAGCAGTTGAGGGGGTCCTGTGGGTGAGGGGGCCCGGGGCCGGGCTCCATTCCGTAAGGCCGGGGGTGGGGGCGTGGGGGGGAGACAGGCCGGACTGCAGGGAGCTCTCCACTCACACCATGCCTCTGGGGCTGGTACCGTTGCCCCGGGGGGGTGCGTGCAGGCTGAAGGACAGCCACCCCACTCGAAGGGAAAACTCGGGAGAGAATGCGTGCCCCAGCTAAAACGGCCGCTCCCGAGGGTGGAGGCATTTTGTTGTGTGCGTGCGTGAGAGCACTGCAAGGGAGTCCCAAACCTAAATCCGAGGGAGCCGCCGGCTGCTGCACAAGGCAGCCCTCGACTCCCCCACTTGTTTCATGAAGCTCGCACCGAGGCCCCGCTTTCGCATGGAAGCCTGATCGCCTGCGTTCTACCTCCAAGAAACAGCAGTGTACAGAGACCGTGCTTGAGCTACCATCCAGCGCTCTGAGGGGGAGGGAGCAGTTTCCCGGCTACCGTGGGTGAGCGCCTGGGGAACGGGCTCCTTCCGTGCCCGCCACCGAGCGAGAAGCAGCCCGGGCCAGGAAGGCACCTCTCGACTCAGCTGTTGTCACCTGGAGCTAACACTACTGCTCCAGGTGTGCACAGGAATGCTAAGTGCTCCGCACTGGTTTGGCAGGGAGAAGCCGCTAAAGAAGCCCAGCTTCAGCTCCTTCGCCTCGCCACAGGGTGGCAGCCATTTTCCCCTCTGCTGGAGTGCAAGCCTGGGGAGGGAGTCCCAGCTGGGTTCCGGGGGGAGAAATCAGCATGGGCAGAGGGCACCCTGTCGCCTCAACTCTGGTTTCGGGAAACTCGATCGGCTCTCCCGTGTGTGCCTGGAGTCCTAAGGGCCATGCAGCCAACGCCGAGGAACAAACCTGTAGAGAACGCGGGCCTCAGCCCAGACGGCCCTTCCTGAGCCGGGACGTCCCCTGTGGGGTGCCTTTGTGAAAGCATGAGAAATGGAAGCTAAACGTGACTCGGAGTGAGAAGCAGGCCCGTAAGGAAGGCTGCTGTCGACTCACGCCTTGTTTTAGGAGCTGAGCCCTGCTGCACCCTGTGTGCCTGGATGCCTAGTTCCCAGGCTGCTAAGAGCAAGAGTGAATGCTACAGAAGGACTGCGCTCTAGTTGACAGGGCCGTTCCTGAAGCCAGAGGCATTTTACAGTGCTCGTGTTGGAGAGACTGGGGACAGGGTCCCCTGCGGGAAATGGAGCGAGAAAGGGGCCTGTGTGGGAGGCAGCTCTCCACTCACCTCTCGTTTCTGAGGCTACTCCCCTTGCCCCGGGCGCGCGCCCGCAGGCCTCAAGCCAACCCCCTAACTCAAAGGAACCGCCCTGTAGAGAACTCCCGCTTCGGCTAAAAGAGCCAGGCCGGAGGCTGGAAGCGTTCTGCTGTGTGCACGCGTGAGCGCCCGGCAAGGGAGGCCCAAACCGCTTTCCGTGTGAGACGCAGGCCCCGGCAGAAGGCAGCACACGACTCCCCGCTTGTTTCAGGCAGGGAGCACTGCGGTCCCGCTTTGGCCTGGAAGTCTAACCGCAAGCGTTCTAACTCGAAGCAGCAACACTGCAGAGACACCGTGCTTTAGCTACCGTCGACCTCTGTGTGGGAGGAAGCAGTTGAGGGGGTCCTGTGGGTGAGGGGGCCCGGGGCCGGGCTCCATTCCGTAAGGCCGGGGGTGGGGGCGT
This sequence comes from Mirounga angustirostris, assembly GCF_029215605.1. Lineage (NCBI taxonomy): Eukaryota > Metazoa > Chordata > Mammalia > Carnivora > Phocidae > Mirounga > Mirounga angustirostris. Next base: position 251,253 of record NW_026991771.1, on the reverse strand, counting down.
GGGGGGGAGACAGGCCGGACTGCAGGGAGCTCTCCACTCACACCATGCCTCTGGGGCTGGTACCGTTGCCCCGGGGGGGTGCGTGCAGGCTGAAGGACAGCCACCCCACTCGAAGGGAAAACTCGGGAGAGAATGCGTGCCCCAGCTAAAACGGCCGCTCCCGAGGGTGGAGGCATTTTGTTGTGTGCGTGCGTGAGAGCACTGCAAGGGAGTCCCAAACCTAAATCCGAGGGAGCCGCCGGCTGCTGCACAAGGCAGCCCTCGACTCCCCCACTTGTTTCATGAAGCTCGCACCGAGGCCCCGCTTTCGCATGGAAGCCTGATCGCCTGCGTTCTACCTCCAAGAAACAGCAGTGTACAGAGACCGTGCTTGAGCTACCATCCAGCGCTCTGAGGGGGAGGGAGCAGTTTCCCGGCTACCGTGGGTGAGCGCCTGGGGAACGGGCTCCTTCCGTGCCCGCCACCGAGCGAGAAGCAGCCCGGGCCAGGAAGGCACCTCTCGACTCAGCTGTTGTCACCTGGAGCTAACACTACTGCTCCAGGTGTGCACAGGAATGCTAAGTGCTCCGCACTGGTTTGGCAGGGAGAAGCCGCTAAAGAAGCCCAGCTTCAGCTCCTTCGCCTCGCCACAGGGTGGCAGCCATTTTCCCCTCTGCTGGAGTGCAAGCCTGGGGAGGGAGTCCCAGCTGGGTTCCGGGGGGAGAAATCAGCATGGGCAGAGGGCACCCTGTCGCCTCAACTCTGGTTTCGGGAAACTCGATCGGCTCTCCCGTGTGTGCCTGGAGTCCTAAGGGCCATGCAGCCAACGCCGAGGAACAAACCTGTAGAGAACGCGGGCCTCAGCCCAGACGGCCCTTCCTGAGCCGGGACGTCCCCTGTGGGGTGCCTTTGTGAAAGCATGAGAAATGGAAGCTAAACGTGACTCGGAGTGAGAAGCAGGCCCGTAAGGAAGGCTGCTGTCGACTCACGCCTTGTTTTAGGAGCTGAGCCCTGCTGCACCCTGTGTGCCTGGATGCCTAGTTCCCAGGCTGCTAAGAGCAAGAGTGAATGCTACAGAAGGACTGCGCTCTAGTTGACAGGGCCGTTCCTGAAGCCAGAGGCATTTTACAGTGCTCGTGTTGGAGAGACTGGGGACAGGGTCCCCTGCGGGAAATGGAGCGAGAAAGGGGCCTGTGTGGGAGGCAGCTCTCCACTCACCTCTCGTTTCTGAGGCTACTCCCCTTACCCCGGGCGCGCGCCCGCAGGCCTCAAGCCAACCCCCTAACTCAAAGGAACCGCCCTGTAGAGAACTCCCGCTTCGGCTAAAAGAGCCAGGCCGGAGGCTGGAAGCGTTCTGCTGTGTGCACGCGTGAGCGCCCGGCAAGGGAGGCCCAAACCGCTTTCCGTGTGAGACGCAGGCCCCGGCAGAAGGCAGCACACGACTCCCCGCTTGTTTCAGGCAGGGAGCACTGCGGTCCCGCTTTGGCCTGGAAGTCTAACCGCAAGCGTTCTAACTCGAAGCAGCAACACTGCAGAGACACCGTGCTTTAGCTACCGTCGACCTCTGTGTGGGAGGAAGCAGTTGAGGGGGTCCTGTGGGTGAGGGGGCCCGGGGCCGGGCTCCATTCCGTAAGGCCGGGGGTGGGGGCGTGGGGGGGAGACAGGCCGGACTGCAGGGAGCTCTCCACTCACACCATGCCTCTGGGGCTGGTACCGTTGCCCCGGGGGGGTGCGTGCAGGCTGAAGGACAGCCACCCCACTCGAAGGGAAAACTCGGGAGAGAATGCGTGCCCCAGCTAAAACGGCCGCTCCCGAGGGTGGAGGCATTTTGTTGTGTGCGTGCGTGAGAGCACTGCAAGGGAGTCCCAAACCTAAATCCGAGGGAGCCGCCGGCTGCTGCACAAGGCAGCCCTCGACTCCCCCACTTGTTTCATGAAGCTCGCACCGAGGCCCCGCTTTCGCATGGAAGCCTGATCGCCTGCGTTCTACCTCCAAGAAACAGCAGTGTACAGAGACCGTGCTTGAGCTACCATCCAGCGCTCTGAGGGGGAGGGAGCAGTTTCCCGGCTACCGTGGGTGAGCGCCTGGGGAACGGGCTCCTTCCGTGCCCGCCACCGAGCGAGAAGCAGCCCGGGCCAGGAAGGCACCTCTCGACTCAGCTGTTGTCACCTGGAGCTAACACTACTGCTCCAGGTGTGCACAGGAATGCTAAGTGCTCCGCACTGGTTTGGCAGGGAGAAGCCGCTAAAGAAGCCCAGCTTCAGCTCCTTCGCCTCGCCACAGGGTGGCAGCCATTTTCCCCTCTGCTGGAGTGCAAGCCTGGGGAGGGAGTCCCAGCTGGGTTCCGGGGGGAGAAATCAGCATGGGCAGAGGGCACCCTGTCGCCTCAACTCTGGTTTCGGGAAACTCGATCGGCTCTCCCGTGTGTGCCTGGAGTCCTAAGGGCCATGCAGCCAACGCCGAGGAACAAACCTGTAGAGAACGCGGGCCTCAGCCCAGACGGCCCTTCCTGAGCCGGGACGTCCCCTGTGGGGTGCCTTTGTGAAAGCATGAGAAATGGAAGCTAAACGTGACTCGGAGTGAGAAGCAGGCCCGTAAGGAAGGCTGCTGTCGACTCACGCCTTGTTTTAGGAGCTGAGCCCTGCTGCACCCTGTGTGCCTGGATGCCTAGTTCCCAGGCTGCTAAGAGCAAGAGTGAATGCTACAGAAGGACTGCGCTCTAGTTGACAGGGCCGTTCCTGAAGCCAGAGGCATTTTACAGTGCTCGTGTTGGAGAGACTGGGGACAGGGTCCCCTGCGGGAAATGGAGCGAGAAAGGGGCCTGTGTGGGAGGCAGCTCTCCACTCACCTCTCGTTTCTGAGGCTACTCCCCTTGCCCCGGGCGCGCGCCCGCAGGCCTCAAGCCAACCCCCTAACTCAAAGGAACCGCCCTGTAGAGAACTCCCGCTTCGGCTAAAAGAGCCAGGCCGGAGGCTGGAAGCGTTCTGCTGTGTGCACGCGTGAGCGCCCGGCAAGGGAGGCCCAAACCGCTTTCCGTGTGAGACGCAGGCCCCGGCAGAAGGCAGCACACGACTCCCCGCTTGTTTCAGGCAGGGAGCACTGCGGTCCCGCTTTGGCCTGGAAGTCTAACCGCAAGCGTTCTAACTCGAAGCAGCAACACTGCAGAGACACCGTGCTTTAGCTACCGTCGACCTCTGTGTGGGAGGAAGCAGTTGAGGGGGTCCTGTGGGTGAGGGGGCCCGGGGCCGGGCTCCATTCCGTAAGGCCGGGGGTGGGGGCGTGGGGGGGAGACAGGCCGGACTGCAGGGAGCTCTCCACTCACACCATGCCTCTGGGGCTGGTACCGTTGCCCCGGGGGGGTGCGTGCAGGCTGAAGGACAGCCACCCCACTCGAAGGGAAAACTCGGGAGAGAATGCGTGCCCCAGCTAAAACGGCCGCTCCCGAGGGTGGAGGCATTTTGTTGTGTGCGTGCGTGAGAGCACTGCAAGGGAGTCCCAAACCTAAATCCGAGGGAGCCGCCGGCTGCTGCACAAGGCAGCCCTCGACTCCCCCACTTGTTTCATGAAGCTCGCACCGAGGCCCCGCTTTCGCATGGAAGCCTGATCGCCTGCGTTCTACCTCCAAGAAACAGCAGTGTACAGAGACCGTGCTTGAGCTACCATCCAGCGCTCTGAGGGGGAGGGAGCAGTTTCCCGGCTACCGTGGGTGAGCGCCTGGGGAACGGGCTCCTTCCGTGCCCGCCACCGAGCGAGAAGCAGCCCGGGCCAGGAAGGCACCTCTCGACTCAGCTGTTGTCACCTGGAGCTAACACTACTGCTCCAGGTGTGCACAGGAATGCTAAGTGCTCCGCACTGGTTTGGCAGGGAGAAGCCGCTAAAGAAGCCCAGCTTCAGCTCCTTCGCCTCGCCACAGGGTGGCAGCCATTTTCCCCTCTGCTGGAGTGCAAGCCTGGGGAGGGAGTCCCAGCTGGGTTCCGGGGGGAGAAATCAGCATGGGCAGAGGGCACCCTGTCGCCTCAACTCTGGTTTCGGGAAACTCGATCGGCTCTCCCGTGTGTGCCTGGAGTCCTAAGGGCCATGCAGCCAACGCCGAGGAACAAACCTGTAGAGAACGCGGGCCTCAGCCCAGACGGCCCTTCCTGAGCCGGGACGTCCCCTGTGGGGTGCCTTTGTGAAAGCATGAGAAATGGAAGCTAAACGTGACTCGGAGTGAGAAGCAGGCCCGTAAGGAAGGCTGCTGTCGACTCACGCCTTGTTTTAGGAGCTGAGCCCTGCTGCACCCTGTGTGCCTGGATGCCTAGTTCCCAGGCTGCTAAGAGCAAGAGTGAATGCTACAGAAGGACTGCGCTCTAGTTGACAGGGCCGTTCCTGAAGCCAGAGGCATTTTACAGTGCTCGTGTTGGAGAGACTGGGGACAGGGTCCCCTGCGGGAAATGGAGCGAGAAAGGGGCCTGTGTGGGAGGCAGCTCTCCACTCACCTCTCGTTTCTGAGGCTACTCCCCTTGCCCCGGGCGCGCGCCCGCAGGCCTCAAGCCAACCCCCTAACTCAAAGGAACCGCCCTGTAGAGAACTCCCGCTTCGGCTAAAAGAGCCAGGCCGGAGGCTGGAAGCGTTCTGCTGTGTGCACGCGTGAGCGCCCGGCAAGGGAGGCCCAAACCGCTTTCCGTGTGAGACGCAGGCCCCGGCAGAAGGCAGCACACGACTCCCCGCTTGTTTCAGGCAGGGAGCACTGCGGTCCCGCTTTGGCCTGGAAGTCTAACCGCAAGCGTTCTAACTCGAAGCAGCAACACTGCAGAGACACCGTGCTTTAGCTACCGTCGACCTCTGTGTGGGAGGAAGCAGTTGAGGGGGTCCTGTGGGTGAGGGGGCCCGGGGCCGGGCTCCATTCCGTAAGGCCGGGGGTGGGGGCGTGGGGGGGAGACAGGCCGGACTGCAGGGAGCTCTCCACTCACACCATGCCTCTGGGGCTGGTACCGTTGCCCCGGGGGGGTGCGTGCAGGCTGAAGGACAGCCACCCCACTCGAAGGGAAAACTCGGGAGAGAATGCGTGCCCCAGCTAAAACGGCCGCTCCCGAGGGTGGAGGCATTTTGTTGTGTGCGTGCGTGAGAGCACTGCAAGGGAGTCCCAAACCTAAATCCGAGGGAGCCGCCGGCTGCTGCACAAGGCAGCCCTCGACTCCCCCACTTGTTTCATGAAGCTCGCACCGAGGCCCCGCTTTCGCATGGAAGCCTGATCGCCTGCGTTCTACCTCCAAGAAACAGCAGTGTACAGAGACCGTGCTTGAGCTACCATCCAGCGCTCTGAGGGGGAGGGAGCAGTTTCCCGGCTACCGTGGGTGAGCGCCTGGGGAACGGGCTCCTTCCGTGCCCGCCACCGAGCGAGAAGCAGCCCGGGCCAGGAAGGCACCTCTCGACTCAGCTGTTGTCACCTGGAGCTAACACTACTGCTCCAGGTGTGCACAGGAATGCTAAGTGCTCCGCACTGGTTTGGCAGGGAGAAGCCGCTAAAGAAGCCCAGCTTCAGCTCCTTCGCCTCGCCACAGGGTGGCAGCCATTTTCCCCTCTGCTGGAGTGCAAGCCTGGGGAGGGAGTCCCAGCTGGGTTCCGGGGGGAGAAATCAGCATGGGCAGAGGGCACCCTGTCGCCTCAACTCTGGTTTCGGGAAACTCGATCGGCTCTCCCGTGTGTGCCTGGAGTCCTAAGGGCCATGCAGCCAACGCCGAGGAACAAACCTGTAGAGAACGCGGGCCTCAGCCCAGACGGCCCTTCCTGAGCCGGGACGTCCCCTGTGGGGTGCCTTTGTGAAAGCATGAGAAATGGAAGCTAAACGTGACTCGGAGTGAGAAGCAGGCCCGTAAGGAAGGCTGCTGTCGACTCACGCCTTGTTTTAGGAGCTGAGCCCTGCTGCACCCTGTGTGCCTGGATGCCTAGTTCCCAGGCTGCTAAGAGCAAGAGTGAATGCTACAGAAGGACTGCGCTCTACTTGACAGGGCCGTTCCTGAAGCCAGAGGCATTTTACAGTGCTCGTGTTGGAGAGACTGGGGACAGGGTCCCCTGCGGGAAATGGAGCGAGAAAGGGGCCTGTGTGGGAGGCAGCTCTCCACTCACCTCTCGTTTCTGAGGCTACTCCCCTTGCCCCGGGCGCGCGCCCGCAGGCCTCAAGCCAACCCCCTAACTCAAAGGAACCGCCCTGTAGAGAACTCCCGCTTCGGCTAAAAGAGCCAGGCCGGAGGCTGGAAGCGTTCTGCTGTGTGCACGCGTGAGCGCCCGGCAAGGGAGGCCCAAACCGCTTTCCGTGTGAGACGCAGGCCCCGGCAGAAGGCAGCACACGACTCCCCGCTTGTTTCAGGCAGGGAGCACTGCGGTCCCGCTTTGGCCTGGAAGTCTAACCGCAAGCGTTCTAACTCGAAGCAGCAACACTGCAGAGACACCGTGCTTTAGCTACCGTCGACCTCTGTGTGGGAGGAAGCAGTTGAGGGGGTCCTGTGGGTGAGGGGGCCCGGGGCCGGGCTCCATTCCGTAAGGCCGGGGGTGGGGGCGTGGGGGGGAGACAGGCCGGACTGCAGGGAGCTCTCCACTCACACCATGCCTCTGGGGCTGGTACCGTTGCCCCGGGGGGGTGCGTGCAGGCTGAAGGACAGCCACCCCACTCGAAGGGAAAACTCGGGAGAGAATGCGTGCCCCAGCTAAAACGGCCGCTCCCGAGGGTGGAGGCATTTTGTTGTGTGCGTGCGTGAGAGCACTGCAAGGGAGTCCCAAACCTAAATCCGAGGGAGCCGCCGGCTGCTGCACAAGGCAGCCCTCGACTCCCCCACTTGTTTCATGAAGCTCGCACCGAGGCCCCGCTTTCGCATGGAAGCCTGATCGCCTGCGTTCTACCTCCAAGAAACAGCAGTGTACAGAGACCGTGCTTGAGCTACCATCCAGCGCTCTGAGGGGGAGGGAGCAGTTTCCCGGCTACCGTGGGTGAGCGCCTGGGGAACGGGCTCCTTCCGTGCCCGCCACGGAGGGAGAAGCAGCCCGGGCCAGGAAGGCACCTCTCGACTCAGCTGTTGTCACCTGGAGCTAACACTACTGCTCCAGGTGTGCACAGGAATGCTAAGTGCTCCGCACTGGTTTGGCAGGGAGAAGCCGCTAAAGAAGCCCAGCTTCAGCTCCTTCGCCTCGCCACAGGGTGGCAGCCATTTTCCCCTCTGCTGGAGTGCAAGCCTGGGGAGGGAGTCCCAGCTGGGTTCCGGGGGGAGAAATCAGCATGGGCAGAGGGCACCCTGTCGCCTCAACTCTGGTTTCGGGAAACTCGATCGGCTCTCCCGTGTGTGCCTGGAGTCCTAAGGGCCATGCAGCCAACGCCGAGGAACAAACCTGTAGAGAACGCGGGCCTCAGCCCAGACGGCCCTTCCTGAGCCGGGACGTCCCCTGTGGGGTGCCTTTGTGAAAGCATGAGAAATGGAAGCTAAACGTGACTCGGAGTGAGAAGCAGGCCCGTAAGGAAGGCTGCTGTCGACTCACGCCTTGTTTTAGGAGCTGAGCCCTGCTGCACCCTGTGTGCCTGGATGCCTAGTTCCCAGGCTGCTAAGAGCAAGAGTGAATGCTACAGAAGGACTGCGCTCTACTTGACAGGGCCGTTCCTGAAGCCAGAGGCATTTTACAGTGCTCGTGTTGGAGAGACTGGGGACAGGGTCCCCTGCGGGAAATGGAGCGAGAAAGGGGCCTGTGTGGGAGGCAGCTCTCCACTCACCTCTCGTTTCTGAGGCTACTCCCCTTACCCCGGGCGCGCGCCCGCAGGCCTCAAGCCAACCCCCTAACTCAAAGGAACCGCCCTGTAGAGAACTCCCGCTTCGGCTAAAAGAGCCAGGCCGGAGGCTGGAAGCGTTCTGCTGTGTGCACGCGTGAGCGCCCGGCAAGGGAGGCCCAAACCGCTTTCCGTGTGAGACGCAGGCCCCGGCAGAAGGCAGCACACGACTCCCCGCTTGTTTCAGGCAGGGAGCACTGCGGTCCCGCTTTGGCCTGGAAGTCTAACCGCAAGCGTTCTAACTCGAAGCAGCAACACTGCAGAGACACCGTGCTTTAGCTACCGTCGACCTCTGTGTGGGAGGAAGCAGTTGAGGGGGTCCTGTGGGTGAGGGGGCCCGGGGCCGGGCTCCATTCCGTAAGGCCGGGGGTGGGGGCGTGGGGGGGAGACAGGCCGGACTGCAGGGAGCTCTCCACTCACACCATGCCTCTGGGGCTGGTACCGTTGCCCCGGGGGGGTGCGTGCAGGCTGAAGGACAGCCACCCCACTCGAAGGGAAAACTCGGGAGAGAATGCGTGCCCCAGCTAAAACGGCCGCTCCCGAGGGTGGAGGCATTTTGTTGTGTGCGTGCGTGAGAGCACTGCAAGGGAGTCCCAAACCTAAATCCGAGGGAGCCGCCGGCTGCTGCACAAGGCAGCCCTCGACTCCCCCACTTGTTTCATGAAGCTCGCACCGAGGCCCCGCTTTCGCATGGAAGCCTGATCGCCTGCGTTCTACCTCCAAGAAACAGCAGTGTACAGAGACCGTGCTTGAGCTACCATCCAGCGCTCTGAGGGGGAGGGAGCAGTTTCCCGGCTACCGTGGGTGAGCGCCTGGGGAACGGGCTCCTTCCGTGCCCGCCACCGAGCGAGAAGCAGCCCGGGCCAGGAAGGCACCTCTCGACTCAGCTGTTGTCACCTGGAGCTAACACTACTGCTCCAGGTGTGCACAGGAATGCTAAGTGCTCCGCACTGGTTTGGCAGGGAGAAGCCGCTAAAGAAGCCCAGCTTCAGCTCCTTCGCCTCGCCACAGGGTGGCAGCCATTTTCCCCTCTGCTGGAGTGCAAGCCTGGGGAGGGAGTCCCAGCTGGGTTCCGGGGGGAGAAATCAGCATGGGCAGAGGGCACCCTGTCGCCTCAACTCTGGTTTCGGGAAACTCGATCGGCTCTCCCGTGTGTGCCTGGAGTCCTAAGGGCCATGCAGCCAACGCCGAGGAACAAACCTGTAGAGAACGCGGGCCTCAGCCCAGACGGCCCTTCCTGAGCCGGGACGTCCCCTGTGGGGTGCCTTTGTGAAAGCATGAGAAATGGAAGCTAAACGTGACTCGGAGTGAGAAGCAGGCCCGTAAGGAAGGCTGCTGTCGACTCACGCCTTGTTTTAGGAGCTGAGCCCTGCTGCACCCTGTGTGCCTGGATGCCTAGTTCCCAGGCTGCTAAGAGCAAGAGTGAATGCTACAGAAGGACTGCGCTCTAGTTGACAGGGCCGTTCCTGAAGCCAGAGGCATTTTACAGTGCTCGTGTTGGAGAGACTGGGGACAGGGTCCCCTGCGGGAAATGGAGCGAGAAAGGGGCCTGTGTGGGAGGCAGCTCTCCACTCACCTCTCGTTTCTGAGGCTACTCCCCTTACCCCGGGCGCGCGCCCGCAGGCCTCAAGCCAACCCCCTAACTCAAAGGAACCGCCCTGTAGAGAACTCCCGCTTCGGCTAAAAGAGCCAGGCCGGAGGCTGGAAGCGTTCTGCTGTGTGCACGCGTGAGCGCCCGGCAAGGGAGGCCCAAACCGCTTTCCGTGTGAGACGCAGGCCCCGGCAGAAGGCAGCACACGACTCCCCGCTTGTTTCAGGCAGGGAGCACTGCGGTCCCGCTTTGGCCTGGAAGTCTAACCGCAAGCGTTCTAACTCGAAGCAGCAACACTGCAGAGACACCGTGCTTTAGCTACCGTCGACCTCTGTGTGGGAGGAAGCAGTTGAGGGGGTCCTGTGGGTGAGGGGGCCCGGGGCCGGGCTCCATTCCGTAAGGCCGGGGGTGGGGGCGTGGGGGGGAGACAGGCCGGACTGCAGGGAGCTCTCCACTCACACCATGTCTCTGGGGCTGGTACCGTTGCCCCGGGGGGGTGCGTGCAGGCTGAAGGACAGCCACCCCACTCGAAGGGAAAACTCGGGAGAGAATGCGTGCCCCAGCTAAAACGGCCGCTCCCGAGGGTGGAGGCATTTTGTTGTGTGCGTGCGTGAGAGCACTGCAAGGGAGTCCCAAACCTAAATCCGAGGGAGCCGCCGGCTGCTGCACAAGGCAGCCCTCGACTCCCCCACTTGTTTCATGAAGCTCGCACCGAGGCCCCGCTTTCGCATGGAAGCCTGATCGCCTGCGTTCTACCTCCAAGAAACAGCAGTGTACAGAGACCGTGCTTGAGCTACCATCCAGCGCTCTGAGGGGGAGGGAGCAGTTTCCCGGCTACCGTGGGTGAGCGCCTGGGGAACGGGCTCCTTCCGTGCCCGCCACCGAGCGAGAAGCAGCCCGGGCCAGGAAGGCACCTCTCGACTCAGCTGTTGTCACCTGGAGCTAACACTACTGCTCCAGGTGTGCACAGGAATGCTAAGTGCTCCGCACTGGTTTGGCAGGGAGAAGCCGCTAAAGAAGCCCAGCTTCAGCTCCTTCGCCTCGCCACAGGGTGGCAGCCATTTTCCCCTCTGCTGGAGTGCAAGCCTGGGGAGGGAGTCCCAGCTGGGTTCCGGGGGGAGAAATCAGCATGGGCAGAGGGCACCCTGTCGCCTCAACTCTGGTTTCGGGAAACTCGATCGGCTCTCCCGTGTGTGCCTGGAGTCCTAAGGGCCATGCAGCCAACGCCGAGGAACAAACCTGTAGAGAACGCGGGCCTCAGCCCAGACGGCCCTTCCTGAGCCGGGACGTCCCCTGTGGGGTGCCTTTGTGAAAGCATGAGAAATGGAAGCTAAACGTGACTCGGAGTGAGAAGCAGGCCCGTAAGGAAGGCTGCTGTCGACTCACGCCTTGTTTTAGGAGCTGAGCCCTGCTGCACCCTGTGTGCCTGGATGCCTAGTTCCCAGGCTGCTAAGAGCAAGAGTGAATGCTACAGAAGGACTGCGCTCTACTTGACAGGGCCGTTCCTGAAGCCAGAGGCATTTTACAGTGCTCGTGTTGGAGAGACTGGGGACAGGGTCCCCTGCGGGAAATGGAGCGAGAAAGGGGCCTGTGTGGGAGGCAGCTCTCCACTCACCTCTCGTTTCTGAGGCTACTCCCCTTGCCCCGGGCGCGCGCCCGCAGGCCTCAAGCCAACCCCCTAACTCAAAGGAACCGCCCTGTAGAGAACTCCCGCTTCGGCTAAAAGAGCCAGGCCGGAGGCTGGAAGCGTTCTGCTGTGTGCACGCGTGAGCGCCCGGCAAGGGAGGCCCAAACCGCTTTCCGTGTGAGACGCAGGCCCCGGCAGAAGGCAGCACACGACTCCCCGCTTGTTTCAGGCAGGGAGCACTGCGGTCCCGCTTTGGCCTGGAAGTCTAACCGCAAGCGTTCTAACTCGAAGCAGCAACACTGCAGAGACACCGTGCTTTAGCTACCGTCGACCTCTGTGTGGGAGGAAGCAGTTGAGGGGGTCCTGTGGGTGAGGGGGCCCGGGGCCGGGCTCCATTCCGTAAGGCCGGGGGTGGGGGCGTGGGGGGGAGACAGGCCGGACTGCAGGGAGCTCTCCACTCACACCATGCCTCTGGGGCTGGTACCGTTGCCCCGGGGGGGTGCGTGCAGGCTGAAGGACAGCCACCCCACTCGAAGGGAAAACTCGGGAGAGAATGCGTGCCCCAGCTAAAACGGCCGCTCCCGAGGGTGGAGGCATTTTGTTGTGTGCGTGCGTGAGAGCACTGCAAGGGAGTCCCAAACCTAAATCCGAGGGAGCCGCCGGCTGCTGCACAAGGCAGCCCTCGACTCCCCCACTTGTTTCATGAAGCTCGCACCGAGGCCCCGCTTTCGCATGGAAGCCTGATCGCCTGCGTTCTACCTCCAAGAAACAGCAGTGTACAGAGACCGTGCTTGAGCTACCATCCAGCGCTCTGAGGGGGAGGGAGCAGTTTCCCGGCTACCGTGGGTGAGCGCCTGGGGAACGGGCTCCTTCCGTGCCCGCCACGGAGGGAGAAGCAGCCCGGGCCAGGAAGGCACCTCTCGACTCAGCTGTTGTCACCTGGAGCTAACACTACTGCTCCAGGTGTGCACAGGAATGCTAAGTGCTCCGCACTGGTTTGGCAGGGAGAAGCCGCTAAAGAAGCCCAGCTTCAGCTCCTTCGCCTCGCCACAGGGTGGCAGCCATTTTCCCCTCTGCTGGAGTGCAAGCCTGGGGAGGGAGTCCCAGCTGGGTTCCGGGGGGAGAAATCAGCATGGGCAGAGGGCACCCTGTCGCCTCAACTCTGGTTTCGGGAAACTCGATCGGCTCTCCCGTGTGTGCCTGGAGTCCTAAGGGCCATGCAGCCAACGCCGAGGAACAAACCTGTAGAGAACGCGGGCCTCAGCCCAGACGGCCCTTCCTGAGCCGGGACGTCCCCTGTGGGGTGCCTTTGTGAAAGCATGAGAAATGGAAGCTAAACGTGACTCGGAGTGAGAAGCAGGCCCGTAAGGAAGGCTGCTGTCGACTCACGCCTTGTTTTAGGAGCTGAGCCCTGCTGCACCCTGTGTGCCTGGATGCCTAGTTCCCAGGCTGCTAAGAGCAAGAGTGAATGCTACAGAAGGACTGCGCTCTACTTGACAGGGCCGTTCCTGAAGCCAGAGGCATTTTACAGTGCTCGTGTTGGAGAGACTGGGGACAGGGTCCCCTGCGGGAAATGGAGCGAGAAAGGGGCCTGTGTGGGAGGCAGCTCTCCACTCACCTCTCGTTTCTGAGGCTACTCCCCTTACCCCGGGCGCGCGCCCGCAGGCCTCAAGCCAACCCCCTAACTCAAAGGAACCGCCCTGTAGAGAACTCCCGCTTCGGCTAAAAGAGCCAGGCCGGAGGCTGGAAGCGTTCTGCTGTGTGCACGCGTGAGCGCCCGGCAAGGGAGGCCCAAACCGCTTTCCGTGTGAGACGCAGGCCCCGGCAGAAGGCAGCACACGACTCCCCGCTTGTTTCAGGCAGGGAGCACTGCGGTCCCGCTTTGGCCTGGAAGTCTAACCGCAAGCGTTCTAACTCGAAGCAGCAACACTGCAGAGACACCGTGCTTTAGCTACCGTCGACCTCTGTGTGGGAGGAAGCAGTTGAGGGGGTCCTGTGGGTGAGGGGGCCCGGGGCCGGGCTCCATTCCGTAAGGCCGGGGGTGGGGGCGTGGGGGGGAGACAGGCCGGACTGCAGGGAGCTCTCCACTCACACCATGCCTCTGGGGCTGGTACCGTTGCCCCGGGGGGGTGCGTGCAGGCTGAAGGACAGCCACCCCACTCGAAGGGAAAACTCGGGAGAGAATGCGTGCCCCAGCTAAAACGGCCGCTCCCGAGGGTGGAGGCATTTTGTTGTGTGCGTGCGTGAGAGCACTGCAAGGGAGTCCCAAACCTAAATCCGAGGGAGCCGCCGGCTGCTGCACAAGGCAGCCCTCGACTCCCCCACTTGTTTCATGAAGCTCGCACCGAGGCCCCGCTTTCGCATGGAAGCCTGATCGCCTGCGTTCTACCTCCAAGAAACAGCAGTGTACAGAGACCGTGCTTGAGCTACCATCCAGCGCTCTGAGGGGGAGGGAGCAGTTTCCCGGCTACCGTGGGTGAGCGCCTGGGGAACGGGCTCCTTCCGTGCCCGCCACCGAGCGAGAAGCAGCCCGGGCCAGGAAGGCACCTCTCGACTCAGCTGTTGTCACCTGGAGCTAACACTACTGCTCCAGGTGTGCACAGGAATGCTAAGTGCTCCGCACTGGTTTGGCAGGGAGAAGCCGCTAAAGAAGCCCAGCTTCAGCTCCTTCGCCTCGCCACAGGGTGGCAGCCATTTTCCCCTCTGCTGGAGTGCAAGCCTGGGGAGGGAGTCCCAGCTGGGTTCCGGGGGGAGAAATCAGCATGGGCAGAGGGCACCCTGTCGCCTCAACTCTGGTTTCGGGAAACTCGATCGGCTCTCCCGTGTGTGCCTGGAGTCCTAAGGGCCATGCAGCCAACGCCGAGGAACAAACCTGTAGAGAACGCGGGCCTCAGCCCAGACGGCCCTTCCTGAGCCGGGACGTCCCCTGTGGGGTGCCTTTGTGAAAGCATGAGAAATGGAAGCTAAACGTGACTCGGAGTGAGAAGCAGGCCCGTAAGGAAGGCTGCTGTCGACTCACGCCTTGTTTTAGGAGCTGAGCCCTGCTGCACCCTGTGTGCCTGGATGCCTAGTTCCCAGGCTGCTAAGAGCAAGAGTGAATGCTACAGAAGGACTGCGCTCTACTTGACAGGGCCGTTCCTGAAGCCAGAGGCATTTTACAGTGCTCGTGTTGGAGAGACTGGGGACAGGGTCCCCTGCGGGAAATGGAGCGAGAAAGGGGCCTGTGTGGGAGGCAGCTCTCCACTCACCTCTCGTTTCTGAGGCTACTCCCCTTACCCCGGGCGCGCGCCCGCAGGCCTCAAGCCAACCCCCTAACTCAAAGGAACCGCCCTGTAGAGAACTCCCGCTTCGGCTAAAAGAGCCAGGCCGGAGGCTGGAAGCGTTCTGCTGTGTGCACGCGTGAGCGCCCGGCAAGGGAGGCCCAAACCGCTTTCCGTGTGAGACGCAGGCCCCGGCAGAAGGCAGCACACGACTCCCCGCTTGTTTCAGGCAGGGAGCACTGCGGTCCCGCTTTGGCCTGGAAGTCTAACCGCAAGCGTTCTAACTCGAAGCAGCAACACTGCAGAGACACCGTGCTTTAGCTACCGTCGACCTCTGTGTGGGAGGAAGCAGTTGAGGGGGTCCTGTGGGTGAGGGGGCCCGGGGCCGGGCTCCATTCCGTAAGGCCGGGGGTGGGGGCGTGCGGGGGAGACAGGCCGGACTGCAGGGAGCTCTCCACTCACACCATGCCTCTGGGGCTGGTACCGTTGCCCCGGGGGGGTGCGTGCAGGCTGAAGGACAGCCACCCCACTCGAAGGGAAAACTCGGGAGAGAATGCGTGCCCCAGCTAAAACGGCCGCTCCCGAGGGTGGAGGCATTTTGTTGTGTGCGTGCGTGAGAGCACTGCAAGGGAGTCCCAAACCTAAATCCGAGGGAGCCGCCGGCTGCTGCACAAGGCAGCCCTCGACTCCCCCACTTGTTTCATGAAGCTCGCACCGAGGCCCCGCTTTCGCATGGAAGCCTGATCGCCTGCGTTCTACCTCCAAGAAACAGCAGTGTACAGAGACCGTGCTTGAGCTACCATCCAGCGCTCTGAGGGGGAGGGAGCAGTTTCCCGGCTACCGTGGGTGAGCGCCTGGGGAACGGGCTCCTTCCGTGCCCGCCACCGAGCGAGAAGCAGCCCGGGCCAGGAAGGCACCTCTCGACTCAGCTGTTGTCACCTGGAGCTAACACTACTGCTCCAGGTGTGCACAGGAATGCTAAGTGCTCCGCACTGGTTTGGCAGGGAGAAGCCGCTAAAGAAGCCCAGCTTCAGCTCCTTCGCCTCGCCACAGGGTGGCAGCCATTTTCCCCTCTGCTGGAGTGCAAGCCTGGGGAGGGAGTCCCAGCTGGGTTCCGGGGGGAGAAATCAGCATGGGCAGAGGGCACCCTGTCGCCTCAACTCTGGTTTCGGGAAACTCGATCGGCTCTCCCGTGTGTGCCTGGAGTCCTAAGGGCCATGCAGCCAACGCCGAGGAACAAACCTGTAGAGAACGCGGGCCTCAGCCCAGACGGCCCTTCCTGAGCCGGGACGTCCCCTGTGGGGTGCCTTTGTGAAAGCATGAGAAATGGAAGCTAAACGTGACTCGGAGTGAGAAGCAGGCCCGTAAGGAAGGCTGCTGTCGACTCACGCCTTGTTTTAGGAGCTGAGCCCTGCTGCACCCTGTGTGCCTGGATGCCTAGTTCCCAGGCTGCTAAGAGCAAGAGTGAATGCTACAGAAGGACTGCGCTCTAGTTGACAGGGCCGTTCCTGAAGCCAGAGGCATTTTACAGTGCTCGTGTTGGAGAGACTGGGGACAGGGTCCCCTGCGGGAAATGGAGCGAGAAAGGGGCCTGTGTGGGAGGCAGCTCTCCACTCACCTCTCGTTTCTGAGGCTACTCCCCTTGCCCCGGGCGCGCGCCCGCAGGCCTCAAGCCAACCCCCTAACTCAAAGGAACCGCCCTGTAGAGAACTCCCGCTTCGGCTAAAAGAGCCAGGCCGGAGGCTGGAAGCGTTCTGCTGTGTGCACGCGTGAGCGCCCGGCAAGGGAGGCCCAAACCGCTTTCCGTGTGAGACGCAGGCCCCGGCAGAAGGCAGCACACGACTCCCCGCTTGTTTCAGGCAGGGAGCACTGCGGTCCCGCTTTGGCCTGGAAGTCTAACCGCAAGCGTTCTAACTCGAAGCAGCAACACTGCAGAGACACCGTGCTTTAGCTACCGTCGACCTCTGTGTGGGAGGAAGCAGTTGAGGGGGTCCTGTGGGTGAGGGGGCCCGGGGCCGGGCTCCATTCCGTAAGGCCGGGGGTGGGGGCGTGGGGGGGAGACAGGCCGGACTGCAGGGAGCTCTCCACTCACACCATGCCTCTGGGGCTGGTACCGTTGCCCCGGGGGGGTGCGTGCAGGCTGAAGGACAGCCACCCCACTCGAAGGGAAAACTCGGGAGAGAATGCGTGCCCCAGCTAAAACGGCCGCTCCCGAGGGTGGAGGCATTTTGTTGTGTGCGTGCGTGAGAGCACTGCAAGGGAGTCCCAAACCTAAATCCGAGGGAGCCGCCGGCTGCTGCACAAGGCAGCCCTCGACTCCCCCACTTGTTTCATGAAGCTCGCACCGAGGCCCCGCTTTCGCATGGAAGCCTGATCGCCTGCGTTCTACCTCCAAGAAACAGCAGTGTACAGAGACCGTGCTTGAGCTACCATCCAGCGCTCTGAGGGGGAGGGAGCAGTTTCCCGGCTACCGTGGGTGAGCGCCTGGGGAACGGGCTCCTTCCGTGCCCGCCACCGAGGGAGAAGCAGCCCGGGCCAGGAAGGCACCTCTCGACTCAGCTGTTGTCACCTGGAGCTAACACTACTGCTCCAGGTGTGCACAGGAATGCTAAGTGCTCCGCACTGGTTTGGCAGGGAGAAGCCGCTAAAGAAGCCCAGCTTCAGCTCCTTCGCCTCGCCACAGGGTGGCAGCCATTTTCCCCTCTGCTGGAGTGCAAGCCTGGGGAGGGAGTCCCAGCTGGGTTCCGGGGGGAGAAATCAGCATGGGCAGAGGGCACCCTGTCGCCTCAACTCTGGTTTCGGGAAACTCGATCGGCTCTCCCGTGTGTGCCTGGAGTCCTAAGGGCCATGCAGCCAACGCCGAGGAACAAACCTGTAGAGAACGCGGGCCTCAGCCCAGACGGCCCTTCCTGAGCCGGGACGTCCCCTGTGGGGTGCCTTTGTGAAAGCATGAGAAATGGAAGCTAAACGTGACTCGGAGTGAGAAGCAGGCCCGTAAGGAAGGCTGCTGTCGACTCACGCCTTGTTTTAGGAGCTGAGCCCTGCTGCACCCTGTGTGCCTGGATGCCTAGTTCCCAGGCTGCTAAGAGCAAGAGTGAATGCTACAGAAGGACTGCGCTCTAGTTGACAGGGCCGTTCCTGAAGCCAGAGGCATTTTACAGTGCTCGTGTTGGAGAGACTGGGGACAGGGTCCCCTGCGGGAAATGGAGCGAGAAAGGGGCCTGTGTGGGAGGCAGCTCTCCACTCACCTCTCGTTTCTGAGGCTACTCCCCTTGCCCCGGGCGCGCGCCCGCAGGCCTCAAGCCAACCCCCTAACTCAAAGGAACCGCCCTGTAGAGAACTCCCGCTTCGGCTAAAAGAGCCAGGCCGGAGGCTGGAAGCGTTCTGCTGTGTGCACGCGTGAGCGCCCGGCAAGGGAGGCCCAAACCGCTTTCCGTGTGAGACGCAGGCCCCGGCAGAAGGCAGCACACGACTCCCCGCTTGTTTCAGGCAGGGAGCACTGCGGTCCCGCTTTGGCCTGGAAGTCTAACCGCAAGCGTTCTAACTCGAAGCAGCAACACTGCAGAGACACCGTGCTTTAGCTACCGTCGACCTCTGTGTGGGAGGAAGCAGTTGAGGGGGTCCTGTGGGTGAGGGGGCCCGGGGCCGGGCTCCATTCCGTAAGGCCGGGGGTGGGGGCGTGGGGGGGAGACAGGCCGGACTGCAGGGAGCTCTCCACTCACACCATGCCTCTGGGGCTGGTACCGTTGCCCCGGGGGGGTGCGTGCAGGCTGAAGGACAGCCACCCCACTCGAAGGGAAAACTCGGGAGAGAATGCGTGCCCCAGCTAAAACGGCCGCTCCCGAGGGTGGAGGCATTTTGTTGTGTGCGTGCGTGAGAGCACTGCAAGGGAGTCCCAAACCTAAATCCGAGGGAGCCGCCGGCTGCTGCACAAGGCAGCCCTCGACTCCCCCACTTGTTTCATGAAGCTCGCACCGAGGCCCCGCTTTCGCATGGAAGCCTGATCGCCTGCGTTCTACCTCCAAGAAACAGCAGTGTACAGAGACCGTGCTTGAGCTACCATCCAGCGCTCTGAGGGGGAGGGAGCAGTTTCCCGGCTACCGTGGGTGAGCGCCTGGGGAACGGGCTCCTTCCGTGCCCGCCACCGAGCGAGAAGCAGCCCGGGCCAGGAAGGCACCTCTCGACTCAGCTGTTGTCACCTGGAGCTAACACTACTGCTCCAGGTGTGCACAGGAATGCTAAGTGCTCCGCACTGGTTTGGCAGGGAGAAGCCGCTAAAGAAGCCCAGCTTCAGCTCCTTCGCCTCGCCACAGGGTGGCAGCCATTTTCCCCTCTGCTGGAGTGCAAGCCTGGGGAGGGAGTCCCAGCTGGGTTCCGGGGGGAGAAATCAGCATGGGCAGAGGGCACCCTGTCGCCTCAACTCTGGTTTCGGGAAACTCGATCGGCTCTCCCGTGTGTGCCTGGAGTCCTAAGGGCCATGCAGCCAACGCCGAGGAACAAACCTGTAGAGAACGCGGGCCTCAGCCCAGACGGCCCTTCCTGAGCCGGGACGTCCCCTGTGGGGTGCCTTTGTGAAAGCATGAGAAATGGAAGCTAAACGTGACTCGGAGTGAGAAGCAGGCCCGTAAGGAAGGCTGCTGTCGACTCACGCCTTGTTTTAGGAGCTGAGCCCTGCTGCACCCTGTGTGCCTGGATGCCTAGTTCCCAGGCTGCTAAGAGCAAGAGTGAATGCTACAGAAGGACTGCGCTCTACTTGACAGGGCCGTTCCTGAAGCCAGAGGCATTTTACAGTGCTCGTGTTGGAGAGACTGGGGACAGGGTCCCCTGCGGGAAATGGAGCGAGAAAGGGGCCTGTGTGGGAGGCAGCTCTCCACTCACCTCTCGTTTCTGAGGCTACTCCCCTTACCCCGGGCGCGCGCCCGCAGGCCTCAAGCCAACCCCCTAACTCAAAGGAACCGCCCTGTAGAGAACTCCCGCTTCGGCTAAAAGAGCCAGGCCGGAGGCTGGAAGCGTTCTGCTGTGTGCACGCGTGAGCGCCCGGCAAGGGAGGCCCAAACCGCTTTCCGTGTGAGACGCAGGCCCCGGCAGAAGGCAGCACACGACTCCCCGCTTGTTTCAGGCAGGGAGCACTGCGGTCCCGCTTTGGCCTGGAAGTCTAACCGCAAGCGTTCTAACTCGAAGCAGCAACACTGCAGAGACACCGTGCTTTAGCTACCGTCGACCTCTGTGTGGGAGGAAGCAGTTGAGGGGGTCCTGTGGGTGAGGGGGCCCGGGGCCGGGCTCCATTCCGTAAGGCCGGGGGTGGGGGCGTGCGGGGGAGACAGGCCGGACTGCAGGGAGCTCTCCACTCACACCATGCCTCTGGGGCTGGTACCGTTGCCCCGGGGGGGTGCGTGCAGGCTGAAGGACAGCCACCCCACTCGAAGGGAAAACTCGGGAGAGAATGCGTGCCCCAGCTAAAACGGCCGCTCCCGAGGGTGGAGGCATTTTGTTGTGTGCGTGCGTGAGAGCACTGCAAGGGAGTCCCAAACCTAAATCCGAGGGAGCCGCCGGCTGCTGCACAAGGCAGCCCTCGACTCCCCCACTTGTTTCATGAAGCTCGCACCGAGGCCCCGCTTTCGCATGGAAGCCTGATCGCCTGCGTTCTACCTCCAAGAAACAGCAGTGTACAGAGACCGTGCTTGAGCTACCATCCAGCGCTCTGAGGGGGAGGGAGCAGTTTCCCGGCTACCGTGGGTGAGCGCCTGGGGAACGGGCTCCTTCCGTGCCCGCCACCGAGCGAGAAGCAGCCCGGGCCAGGAAGGCACCTCTCGACTCAGCTGTTGTCACCTGGAGCTAACACTACTGCTCCAGGTGTGCACAGGAATGCTAAGTGCTCCGCACTGGTTTGGCAGGGAGAAGCCGCTAAAGAAGCCCAGCTTCAGCTCCTTCGCCTCGCCACAGGGTGGCAGCCATTTTCCCCTCTGCTGGAGTGCAAGCCTGGGGAGGGAGTCCCAGCTGGGTTCCGGGGGGAGAAATCAGCATGGGCAGAGGGCACCCTGTCGCCTCAACTCTGGTTTCGGGAAACTCGATCGGCTCTCCCGTGTGTGCCTGGAGTCCTAAGGGCCATGCAGCCAACGCCGAGGAACAAACCTGTAGAGAACGCGGGCCTCAGCCCAGACGGCCCTTCCTGAGCCGGGACGTCCCCTGTGGGGTGCCTTTGTGAAAGCATGAGAAATGGAAGCTAAACGTGACTCGGAGTGAGAAGCAGGCCCGTAAGGAAGGCTGCTGTCGACTCACGCCTTGTTTTAGGAGCTGAGCCCTGCTGCACCCTGTGTGCCTGGATGCCTAGTTCCCAGGCTGCTAAGAGCAAGAGTGAATGCTACAGAAGGACTGCGCTCTAGTTGACAGGGCCGTTCCTGAAGCCAGAGGCATTTTACAGTGCTCGTGTTGGAGAGACTGGGGACAGGGTCCCCTGCGGGAAATGGAGCGAGAAAGGGGCCTGTGTGGGAGGCAGCTCTCCACTCACCTCTCGTTTCTGAGGCTACTCCCCTTGCCCCGGGCGCGCGCCCGCAGGCCTCAAGCCAACCCCCTAACTCAAAGGAACCGCCCTGTAGAGAACTCCCGCTTCGGCTAAAAGAGCCAGGCCGGAGGCTGGAAGCGTTCTGCTGTGTGCACGCGTGAGCGCCCGGCAAGGGAGGCCCAAACCGCTTTCCGTGTGAGACGCAGGCCCCGGCAGAAGGCAGCACACGACTCCCCGCTTGTTTCAGGCAGGGAGCACTGCGGTCCCGCTTTGGCCTGGAAGTCTAACCGCAAGCGTTCTAACTCGAAGCAGCAACACTGCAGAGACACCGTGCTTTAGCTACCGTCGACCTCTGTGTGGGAGGAAGCAGTTGAGGGGGTCCTGTGGGTGAGGGGGCCCGGGGCCGGGCTCCATTCCGTAAGGCCGGGGGTGGGGGCGTGGGGGGGAGACAGGCCGGACTGCAGGGAGCTCTCCACTCACACCATGCCTCTGGGGCTGGTACCGTTGCCCCGGGGGGGTGCGTGCAGGCTGAAGGACAGCCACCCCACTCGAAGGGAAAACTCGGGAGAGAATGCGTGCCCCAGCTAAAACGGCCGCTCCCGAGGGTGGAGGCATTTTGTTGTGTGCGTGCGTGAGAGCACTGCAAGGGAGTCCCAAACCTAAATCCGAGCGAGCCGCCGGCTGCTGCACAAGGCAGCCCTCGACT
Source organism: Mirounga angustirostris (assembly GCF_029215605.1). Taxonomy (NCBI): domain Eukaryota; kingdom Metazoa; phylum Chordata; class Mammalia; order Carnivora; family Phocidae; genus Mirounga; species Mirounga angustirostris. The sequence goes on along the minus strand of NW_026991771.1, from coordinate 229,796 downwards.
CCCCCACTTGTTTCATGAAGCTCGCACCGAGGCCCCGCTTTCGCATGGAAGCCTGATCGCCTGCGTTCTACCTCCAAGAAACAGCAGTGTACAGAGACCGTGCTTGAGCTACCATCCAGCGCTCTGAGGGGGAGGGAGCAGTTTCCCGGCTACCGTGGGTGAGCGCCTGGGGAACGGGCTCCTTCCGTGCCCGCCACCGAGGGAGAAGCAGCCCGGGCCAGGAAGGCACCTCTCGACTCAGCTGTTGTCACCTGGAGCTAACACTACTGCTCCAGGTGTGCACAGGAATGCTAAGTGCTCCGCACTGGTTTGGCAGGGAGAAGCCGCTAAAGAAGCCCAGCTTCAGCTCCTTCGCCTCGCCACAGGGTGGCAGCCATTTTCCCCTCTGCTGGAGTGCAAGCCTGGGGAGGGAGTCCCAGCTGGGTTCCGGGGGGAGAAATCAGCATGGGCAGAGGGCACCCTGTCGCCTCAACTCTGGTTTCGGGAAACTCGATCGGCTCTCCCGTGTGTGCCTGGAGTCCTAAGGGCCATGCAGCCAACGCCGAGGAACAAACCTGTAGAGAACGCGGGCCTCAGCCCAGACGGCCCTTCCTGAGCCGGGACGTCCCCTGTGGGGTGCCTTTGTGAAAGCATGAGAAATGGAAGCTAAACGTGACTCGGAGTGAGAAGCAGGCCCGTAAGGAAGGCTGCTGTCGACTCACGCCTTGTTTTAGGAGCTGAGCCCTGCTGCACCCTGTGTGCCTGGATGCCTAGTTCCCAGGCTGCTAAGAGCAAGAGTGAATGCTACAGAAGGACTGCGCTCTAGTTGACAGGGCCGTTCCTGAAGCCAGAGGCATTTTACAGTGCTCGTGTTGGAGAGACTGGGGACAGGGTCCCCTGCGGGAAATGGAGCGAGAAAGGGGCCTGTGTGGGAGGCAGCTCTCCACTCACCTCTCGTTTCTGAGGCTACTCCCCTTGCCCCGGGCGCGCGCCCGCAGGCCTCAAGCCAACCCCCTAACTCAAAGGAACCGCCCTGTAGAGAACTCCCGCTTCGGCTAAAAGAGCCAGGCCGGAGGCTGGAAGCGTTCTGCTGTGTGCACGCGTGAGCGCCCGGCAAGGGAGGCCCAAACCGCTTTCCGTGTGAGACGCAGGCCCCGGCAGAAGGCAGCACACGACTCCCCGCTTGTTTCAGGCAGGGAGCACTGCGGTCCCGCTTTGGCCTGGAAGTCTAACCGCAAGCGTTCTAACTCGAAGCAGCAACACTGCAGAGACACCGTGCTTTAGCTACCGTCGACCTCTGTGTGGGAGGAAGCAGTTGAGGGGGTCCTGTGGGTGAGGGGGCCCGGGGCCGGGCTCCATTCCGTAAGGCCGGGGGTGGGGGCGTGGGGGGGAGACAGGCCGGACTGCAGGGAGCTCTCCACTCACACCATGCCTCTGGGGCTGGTACCGTTGCCCCGGGGGGGTGCGTGCAGGCTGAAGGACAGCCACCCCACTCGAAGGGAAAACTCGGGAGAGAATGCGTGCCCCAGCTAAAACGGCCGCTCCCGAGGGTGGAGGCATTTTGTTGTGTGCGTGCGTGAGAGCACTGCAAGGGAGTCCCAAACCTAAATCCGAGGGAGCCGCCGGCTGCTGCACAAGGCAGCCCTCGACTCCCCCACTTGTTTCATGAAGCTCGCACCGAGGCCCCGCTTTCGCATGGAAGCCTGATCGCCTGCGTTCTACCTCCAAGAAACAGCAGTGTACAGAGACCGTGCTTGAGCTACCATCCAGCGCTCTGAGGGGGAGGGAGCAGTTTCCCGGCTACCGTGGGTGAGCGCCTGGGGAACGGGCTCCTTCCGTGCCCGCCACCGAGCGAGAAGCAGCCCGGGCCAGGAAGGCACCTCTCGACTCAGCTGTTGTCACCTGGAGCTAACACTACTGCTCCAGGTGTGCACAGGAATGCTAAGTGCTCCGCACTGGTTTGGCAGGGAGAAGCCGCTAAAGAAGCCCAGCTTCAGCTCCTTCGCCTCGCCACAGGGTGGCAGCCATTTTCCCCTCTGCTGGAGTGCAAGCCTGGGGAGGGAGTCCCAGCTGGGTTCCGGGGGGAGAAATCAGCATGGGCAGAGGGCACCCTGTCGCCTCAACTCTGGTTTCGGGAAACTCGATCGGCTCTCCCGTGTGTGCCTGGAGTCCTAAGGGCCATGCAGCCAACGCCGAGGAACAAACCTGTAGAGAACGCGGGCCTCAGCCCAGACGGCCCTTCCTGAGCCGGGACGTCCCCTGTGGGGTGCCTTTGTGAAAGCATGAGAAATGGAAGCTAAACGTGACTCGGAGTGAGAAGCAGGCCCGTAAGGAAGGCTGCTGTCGACTCACGCCTTGTTTTAGGAGCTGAGCCCTGCTGCACCCTGTGTGCCTGGATGCCTAGTTCCCAGGCTGCTAAGAGCAAGAGTGAATGCTACAGAAGGACTGCGCTCTACTTGACAGGGCCGTTCCTGAAGCCAGAGGCATTTTACAGTGCTCGTGTTGGAGAGACTGGGGACAGGGTCCCCTGCGGGAAATGGAGCGAGAAAGGGGCCTGTGTGGGAGGCAGCTCTCCACTCACCTCTCGTTTCTGAGGCTACTCCCCTTACCCCGGGCGCGCGCCCGCAGGCCTCAAGCCAACCCCCTAACTCAAAGGAACCGCCCTGTAGAGAACTCCCGCTTCGGCTAAAAGAGCCAGGCCGGAGGCTGGAAGCGTTCTGCTGTGTGCACGCGTGAGCGCCCGGCAAGGGAGGCCCAAACCGCTTTCCGTGTGAGACGCAGGCCCCGGCAGAAGGCAGCACACGACTCCCCGCTTGTTTCAGGCAGGGAGCACTGCGGTCCCGCTTTGGCCTGGAAGTCTAACCGCAAGCGTTCTAACTCGAAGCAGCAACACTGCAGAGACACCGTGCTTTAGCTACCGTCGACCTCTGTGTGGGAGGAAGCAGTTGAGGGGGTCCTGTGGGTGAGGGGGCCCGGGGCCGGGCTCCATTCCGTAAGGCCGGGGGTGGGGGCGTGCGGGGGAGACAGGCCGGACTGCAGGGAGCTCTCCACTCACACCATGCCTCTGGGGCTGGTACCGTTGCCCCGGGGGGGTGCGTGCAGGCTGAAGGACAGCCACCCCACTCGAAGGGAAAACTCGGGAGAGAATGCGTGCCCCAGCTAAAACGGCCGCTCCCGAGGGTGGAGGCATTTTGTTGTGTGCGTGCGTGAGAGCACTGCAAGGGAGTCCCAAACCTAAATCCGAGGGAGCCGCCGGCTGCTGCACAAGGCAGCCCTCGACTCCCCCACTTGTTTCATGAAGCTCGCACCGAGGCCCCGCTTTCGCATGGAAGCCTGATCGCCTGCGTTCTACCTCCAAGAAACAGCAGTGTACAGAGACCGTGCTTGAGCTACCATCCAGCGCTCTGAGGGGGAGGGAGCAGTTTCCCGGCTACCGTGGGTGAGCGCCTGGGGAACGGGCTCCTTCCGTGCCCGCCACCGAGCGAGAAGCAGCCCGGGCCAGGAAGGCACCTCTCGACTCAGCTGTTGTCACCTGGAGCTAACACTACTGCTCCAGGTGTGCACAGGAATGCTAAGTGCTCCGCACTGGTTTGGCAGGGAGAAGCCGCTAAAGAAGCCCAGCTTCAGCTCCTTCGCCTCGCCACAGGGTGGCAGCCATTTTCCCCTCTGCTGGAGTGCAAGCCTGGGGAGGGAGTCCCAGCTGGGTTCCGGGGGGAGAAATCAGCATGGGCAGAGGGCACCCTGTCGCCTCAACTCTGGTTTCGGGAAACTCGATCGGCTCTCCCGTGTGTGCCTGGAGTCCTAAGGGCCATGCAGCCAACGCCGAGGAACAAACCTGTAGAGAACGCGGGCCTCAGCCCAGACGGCCCTTCCTGAGCCGGGACGTCCCCTGTGGGGTGCCTTTGTGAAAGCATGAGAAATGGAAGCTAAACGTGACTCGGAGTGAGAAGCAGGCCCGTAAGGAAGGCTGCTGTCGACTCACGCCTTGTTTTAGGAGCTGAGCCCTGCTGCACCCTGTGTGCCTGGATGCCTAGTTCCCAGGCTGCTAAGAGCAAGAGTGAATGCTACAGAAGGACTGCGCTCTAGTTGACAGGGCCGTTCCTGAAGCCAGAGGCATTTTACAGTGCTCGTGTTGGAGAGACTGGGGACAGGGTCCCCTGCGGGAAATGGAGCGAGAAAGGGGCCTGTGTGGGAGGCAGCTCTCCACTCACCTCTCGTTTCTGAGGCTACTCCCCTTGCCCCGGGCGCGCGCCCGCAGGCCTCAAGCCAACCCCCTAACTCAAAGGAACCGCCCTGTAGAGAACTCCCGCTTCGGCTAAAAGAGCCAGGCCGGAGGCTGGAAGCGTTCTGCTGTGTGCACGCGTGAGCGCCCGGCAAGGGAGGCCCAAACCGCTTTCCGTGTGAGACGCAGGCCCCGGCAGAAGGCAGCACACGACTCCCCGCTTGTTTCAGGCAGGGAGCACTGCGGTCCCGCTTTGGCCTGGAAGTCTAACCGCAAGCGTTCTAACTCGAAGCAGCAACACTGCAGAGACACCGTGCTTTAGCTACCGTCGACCTCTGTGTGGGAGGAAGCAGTTGAGGGGGTCCTGTGGGTGAGGGGGCCCGGGGCCGGGCTCCATTCCGTAAGGCCGGGGGTGGGGGCGTGGGGGGGAGACAGGCCGGACTGCAGGGAGCTCTCCACTCACACCATGCCTCTGGGGCTGGTACCGTTGCCCCGGGGGGGTGCGTGCAGGCTGAAGGACAGCCACCCCACTCGAAGGGAAAACTCGGGAGAGAATGCGTGCCCCAGCTAAAACGGCCGCTCCCGAGGGTGGAGGCATTTTGTTGTGTGCGTGCGTGAGAGCACTGCAAGGGAGTCCCAAACCTAAATCCGAGGGAGCCGCCGGCTGCTGCACAAGGCAGCCCTCGACTCCCCCACTTGTTTCATGAAGCTCGCACCGAGGCCCCGCTTTCGCATGGAAGCCTGATCGCCTGCGTTCTACCTCCAAGAAACAGCAGTGTACAGAGACCGTGCTTGAGCTACCATCCAGCGCTCTGAGGGGGAGGGAGCAGTTTCCCGGCTACCGTGGGTGAGCGCCTGGGGAACGGGCTCCTTCCGTGCCCGCCACCGAGGGAGAAGCAGCCCGGGCCAGGAAGGCACCTCTCGACTCAGCTGTTGTCACCTGGAGCTAACACTACTGCTCCAGGTGTGCACAGGAATGCTAAGTGCTCCGCACTGGTTTGGCAGGGAGAAGCCGCTAAAGAAGCCCAGCTTCAGCTCCTTCGCCTCGCCACAGGGTGGCAGCCATTTTCCCCTCTGCTGGAGTGCAAGCCTGGGGAGGGAGTCCCAGCTGGGTTCCGGGGGGAGAAATCAGCATGGGCAGAGGGCACCCTGTCGCCTCAACTCTGGTTTCGGGAAACTCGATCGGCTCTCCCGTGTGTGCCTGGAGTCCTAAGGGCCATGCAGCCAACGCCGAGGAACAAACCTGTAGAGAACGCGGGCCTCAGCCCAGACGGCCCTTCCTGAGCCGGGACGTCCCCTGTGGGGTGCCTTTGTGAAAGCATGAGAAATGGAAGCTAAACGTGACTCGGAGTGAGAAGCAGGCCCGTAAGGAAGGCTGCTGTCGACTCACGCCTTGTTTTAGGAGCTGAGCCCTGCTGCACCCTGTGTGCCTGGATGCCTAGTTCCCAGGCTGCTAAGAGCAAGAGTGAATGCTACAGAAGGACTGCGCTCTAGTTGACAGGGCCGTTCCTGAAGCCAGAGGCATTTTACAGTGCTCGTGTTGGAGAGACTGGGGACAGGGTCCCCTGCGGGAAATGGAGCGAGAAAGGGGCCTGTGTGGGAGGCAGCTCTCCACTCACCTCTCGTTTCTGAGGCTACTCCCCTTGCCCCGGGCGCGCGCCCGCAGGCCTCAAGCCAACCCCCTAACTCAAAGGAACCGCCCTGTAGAGAACTCCCGCTTCGGCTAAAAGAGCCAGGCCGGAGGCTGGAAGCGTTCTGCTGTGTGCACGCGTGAGCGCCCGGCAAGGGAGGCCCAAACCGCTTTCCGTGTGAGACGCAGGCCCCGGCAGAAGGCAGCACACGACTCCCCGCTTGTTTCAGGCAGGGAGCACTGCGGTCCCGCTTTGGCCTGGAAGTCTAACCGCAAGCGTTCTAACTCGAAGCAGCAACACTGCAGAGACACCGTGCTTTAGCTACCGTCGACCTCTGTGTGGGAGGAAGCAGTTGAGGGGGTCCTGTGGGTGAGGGGGCCCGGGGCCGGGCTCCATTCCGTAAGGCCGGGGGTGGGGGCGTGGGGGGGAGACAGGCCGGACTGCAGGGAGCTCTCCACTCACACCATGCCTCTGGGGCTGGTACCGTTGCCCCGGGGGGGTGCGTGCAGGCTGAAGGACAGCCACCCCACTCGAAGGGAAAACTCGGGAGAGAATGCGTGCCCCAGCTAAAACGGCCGCTCCCGAGGGTGGAGGCATTTTGTTGTGTGCGTGCGTGAGAGCACTGCAAGGGAGTCCCAAACCTAAATCCGAGGGAGCCGCCGGCTGCTGCACAAGGCAGCCCTCGACTCCCCCACTTGTTTCATGAAGCTCGCACCGAGGCCCCGCTTTCGCATGGAAGCCTGATCGCCTGCGTTCTACCTCCAAGAAACAGCAGTGTACAGAGACCGTGCTTGAGCTACCATCCAGCGCTCTGAGGGGGAGGGAGCAGTTTCCCGGCTACCGTGGGTGAGCGCCTGGGGAACGGGCTCCTTCCGTGCCCGCCACCGAGCGAGAAGCAGCCCGGGCCAGGAAGGCACCTCTCGACTCAGCTGTTGTCACCTGGAGCTAACACTACTGCTCCAGGTGTGCACAGGAATGCTAAGTGCTCCGCACTGGTTTGGCAGGGAGAAGCCGCTAAAGAAGCCCAGCTTCAGCTCCTTCGCCTCGCCACAGGGTGGCAGCCATTTTCCCCTCTGCTGGAGTGCAAGCCTGGGGAGGGAGTCCCAGCTGGGTTCCGGGGGGAGAAATCAGCATGGGCAGAGGGCACCCTGTCGCCTCAACTCTGGTTTCGGGAAACTCGATCGGCTCTCCCGTGTGTGCCTGGAGTCCTAAGGGCCATGCAGCCAACGCCGAGGAACAAACCTGTAGAGAACGCGGGCCTCAGCCCAGACGGCCCTTCCTGAGCCGGGACGTCCCCTGTGGGGTGCCTTTGTGAAAGCATGAGAAATGGAAGCTAAACGTGACTCGGAGTGAGAAGCAGGCCCGTAAGGAAGGCTGCTGTCGACTCACGCCTTGTTTTAGGAGCTGAGCCCTGCTGCACCCTGTGTGCCTGGATGCCTAGTTCCCAGGCTGCTAAGAGCAAGAGTGAATGCTACAGAAGGACTGCGCTCTACTTGACAGGGCCGTTCCTGAAGCCAGAGGCATTTTACAGTGCTCGTGTTGGAGAGACTGGGGACAGGGTCCCCTGCGGGAAATGGAGCGAGAAAGGGGCCTGTGTGGGAGGCAGCTCTCCACTCACCTCTCGTTTCTGAGGCTACTCCCCTTACCCCGGGCGCGCGCCCGCAGGCCTCAAGCCAACCCCCTAACTCAAAGGAACCGCCCTGTAGAGAACTCCCGCTTCGGCTAAAAGAGCCAGGCCGGAGGCTGGAAGCGTTCTGCTGTGTGCACGCGTGAGCGCCCGGCAAGGGAGGCCCAAACCGCTTTCCGTGTGAGACGCAGGCCCCGGCAGAAGGCAGCACACGACTCCCCGCTTGTTTCAGGCAGGGAGCACTGCGGTCCCGCTTTGGCCTGGAAGTCTAACCGCAAGCGTTCTAACTCGAAGCAGCAACACTGCAGAGACACCGTGCTTTAGCTACCGTCGACCTCTGTGTGGGAGGAAGCAGTTGAGGGGGTCCTGTGGGTGAGGGGGCCCGGGGCCGGGCTCCATTCCGTAAGGCCGGGGGTGGGGGCGTGCGGGGGAGACAGGCCGGACTGCAGGGAGCTCTCCACTCACACCATGCCTCTGGGGCTGGTACCGTTGCCCCGGGGGGGTGCGTGCAGGCTGAAGGACAGCCACCCCACTCGAAGGGAAAACTCGGGAGAGAATGCGTGCCCCAGCTAAAACGGCCGCTCCCGAGGGTGGAGGCATTTTGTTGTGTGCGTGCGTGAGAGCACTGCAAGGGAGTCCCAAACCTAAATCCGAGGGAGCCGCCGGCTGCTGCACAAGGCAGCCCTCGACTCCCCCACTTGTTTCATGAAGCTCGCACCGAGGCCCCGCTTTCGCATGGAAGCCTGATCGCCTGCGTTCTACCTCCAAGAAACAGCAGTGTACAGAGACCGTGCTTGAGCTACCATCCAGCGCTCTGAGGGGGAGGGAGCAGTTTCCCGGCTACCGTGGGTGAGCGCCTGGGGAACGGGCTCCTTCCGTGCCCGCCACCGAGCGAGAAGCAGCCCGGGCCAGGAAGGCACCTCTCGACTCAGCTGTTGTCACCTGGAGCTAACACTACTGCTCCAGGTGTGCACAGGAATGCTAAGTGCTCCGCACTGGTTTGGCAGGGAGAAGCCGCTAAAGAAGCCCAGCTTCAGCTCCTTCGCCTCGCCACAGGGTGGCAGCCATTTTCCCCTCTGCTGGAGTGCAAGCCTGGGGAGGGAGTCCCAGCTGGGTTCCGGGGGGAGAAATCAGCATGGGCAGAGGGCACCCTGTCGCCTCAACTCTGGTTTCGGGAAACTCGATCGGCTCTCCCGTGTGTGCCTGGAGTCCTAAGGGCCATGCAGCCAACGCCGAGGAACAAACCTGTAGAGAACGCGGGCCTCAGCCCAGACGGCCCTTCCTGAGCCGGGACGTCCCCTGTGGGGTGCCTTTGTGAAAGCATGAGAAATGGAAGCTAAACGTGACTCGGAGTGAGAAGCAGGCCCGTAAGGAAGGCTGCTGTCGACTCACGCCTTGTTTTAGGAGCTGAGCCCTGCTGCACCCTGTGTGCCTGGATGCCTAGTTCCCAGGCTGCTAAGAGCAAGAGTGAATGCTACAGAAGGACTGCGCTCTAGTTGACAGGGCCGTTCCTGAAGCCAGAGGCATTTTACAGTGCTCGTGTTGGAGAGACTGGGGACAGGGTCCCCTGCGGGAAATGGAGCGAGAAAGGGGCCTGTGTGGGAGGCAGCTCTCCACTCACCTCTCGTTTCTGAGGCTACTCCCCTTGCCCCGGGCGCGCGCCCGCAGGCCTCAAGCCAACCCCCTAACTCAAAGGAACCGCCCTGTAGAGAACTCCCGCTTCGGCTAAAAGAGCCAGGCCGGAGGCTGGAAGCGTTCTGCTGTGTGCACGCGTGAGCGCCCGGCAAGGGAGGCCCAAACCGCTTTCCGTGTGAGACGCAGGCCCCGGCAGAAGGCAGCACACGACTCCCCGCTTGTTTCAGGCAGGGAGCACTGCGGTCCCGCTTTGGCCTGGAAGTCTAACCGCAAGCGTTCTAACTCGAAGCAGCAACACTGCAGAGACACCGTGCTTTAGCTACCGTCGACCTCTGTGTGGGAGGAAGCAGTTGAGGGGGTCCTGTGGGTGAGGGGGCCCGGGGCCGGGCTCCATTCCGTAAGGCCGGGGGTGGGGGCGTGGGGGGGAGACAGGCCGGACTGCAGGGAGCTCTCCACTCACACCATGCCTCTGGGGCTGGTACCGTTGCCCCGGGGGGGTGCGTGCAGGCTGAAGGACAGCCACCCCACTCGAAGGGAAAACTCGGGAGAGAATGCGTGCCCCAGCTAAAACGGCCGCTCCCGAGGGTGGAGGCATTTTGTTGTGTGCGTGCGTGAGAGCACTGCAAGGGAGTCCCAAACCTAAATCCGAGGGAGCCGCCGGCTGCTGCACAAGGCAGCCCTCGACTCCCCCACTTGTTTCATGAAGCTCGCACCGAGGCCCCGCTTTCGCATGGAAGCCTGATCGCCTGCGTTCTACCTCCAAGAAACAGCAGTGTACAGAGACCGTGCTTGAGCTACCATCCAGCGCTCTGAGGGGGAGGGAGCAGTTTCCCGGCTACCGTGGGTGAGCGCCTGGGGAACGGGCTCCTTCCGTGCCCGCCACCGAGGGAGAAGCAGCCCGGGCCAGGAAGGCACCTCTCGACTCAGCTGTTGTCACCTGGAGCTAACACTACTGCTCCAGGTGTGCACAGGAATGCTAAGTGCTCCGCACTGGTTTGGCAGGGAGAAGCCGCTAAAGAAGCCCAGCTTCAGCTCCTTCGCCTCGCCACAGGGTGGCAGCCATTTTCCCCTCTGCTGGAGTGCAAGCCTGGGGAGGGAGTCCCAGCTGGGTTCCGGGGGGAGAAATCAGCATGGGCAGAGGGCACCCTGTCGCCTCAACTCTGGTTTCGGGAAACTCGATCGGCTCTCCCGTGTGTGCCTGGAGTCCTAAGGGCCATGCAGCCAACGCCGAGGAACAAACCTGTAGAGAACGCGGGCCTCAGCCCAGACGGCCCTTCCTGAGCCGGGACGTCCCCTGTGGGGTGCCTTTGTGAAAGCATGAGAAATGGAAGCTAAACGTGACTCGGAGTGAGAAGCAGGCCCGTAAGGAAGGCTGCTGTCGACTCACGCCTTGTTTTAGGAGCTGAGCCCTGCTGCACCCTGTGTGCCTGGATGCCTAGTTCCCAGGCTGCTAAGAGCAAGAGTGAATGCTACAGAAGGACTGCGCTCTAGTTGACAGGGCCGTTCCTGAAGCCAGAGGCATTTTACAGTGCTCGTGTTGGAGAGACTGGGGACAGGGTCCCCTGCGGGAAATGGAGCGAGAAAGGGGCCTGTGTGGGAGGCAGCTCTCCACTCACCTCTCGTTTCTGAGGCTACTCCCCTTGCCCCGGGCGCGCGCCCGCAGGCCTCAAGCCAACCCCCTAACTCAAAGGAACCGCCCTGTAGAGAACTCCCGCTTCGGCTAAAAGAGCCAGGCCGGAGGCTGGAAGCGTTCTGCTGTGTGCACGCGTGAGCGCCCGGCAAGGGAGGCCCAAACCGCTTTCCGTGTGAGACGCAGGCCCCGGCAGAAGGCAGCACACGACTCCCCGCTTGTTTCAGGCAGGGAGCACTGCGGTCCCGCTTTGGCCTGGAAGTCTAACCGCAAGCGTTCTAACTCGAAGCAGCAACACTGCAGAGACACCGTGCTTTAGCTACCGTCGACCTCTGTGTGGGAGGAAGCAGTTGAGGGGGTCCTGTGGGTGAGGGGGCCCGGGGCCGGGCTCCATTCCGTAAGGCCGGGGGTGGGGGCGTGGGGGGGAGACAGGCCGGACTGCAGGGAGCTCTCCACTCACACCATGCCTCTGGGGCTGGTACCGTTGCCCCGGGGGGGTGCGTGCAGGCTGAAGGACAGCCACCCCACTCGAAGGGAAAACTCGGGAGAGAATGCGTGCCCCAGCTAAAACGGCCGCTCCCGAGGGTGGAGGCATTTTGTTGTGTGCGTGCGTGAGAGCACTGCAAGGGAGTCCCAAACCTAAATCCGAGGGAGCCGCCGGCTGCTGCACAAGGCAGCCCTCGACTCCCCCACTTGTTTCATGAAGCTCGCACCGAGGCCCCGCTTTCGCATGGAAGCCTGATCGCCTGCGTTCTACCTCCAAGAAACAGCAGTGTACAGAGACCGTGCTTGAGCTACCATCCAGCGCTCTGAGGGGGAGGGAGCAGTTTCCCGGCTACCGTGGGTGAGCGCCTGGGGAACGGGCTCCTTCCGTGCCCGCCACCGAGCGAGAAGCAGCCCGGGCCAGGAAGGCACCTCTCGACTCAGCTGTTGTCACCTGGAGCTAACACTACTGCTCCAGGTGTGCACAGGAATGCTAAGTGCTCCGCACTGGTTTGGCAGGGAGAAGCCGCTAAAGAAGCCCAGCTTCAGCTCCTTCGCCTCGCCACAGGGTGGCAGCCATTTTCCCCTCTGCTGGAGTGCAAGCCTGGGGAGGGAGTCCCAGCTGGGTTCCGGGGGGAGAAATCAGCATGGGCAGAGGGCACCCTGTCGCCTCAACTCTGGTTTCGGGAAACTCGATCGGCTCTCCCGTGTGTGCCTGGAGTCCTAAGGGCCATGCAGCCAACGCCGAGGAACAAACCTGTAGAGAACGCGGGCCTCAGCCCAGACGGCCCTTCCTGAGCCGGGACGTCCCCTGTGGGGTGCCTTTGTGAAAGCATGAGAAATGGAAGCTAAACGTGACTCGGAGTGAGAAGCAGGCCCGTAAGGAAGGCTGCTGTCGACTCACGCCTTGTTTTAGGAGCTGAGCCCTGCTGCACCCTGTGTGCCTGGATGCCTAGTTCCCAGGCTGCTAAGAGCAAGAGTGAATGCTACAGAAGGACTGCGCTCTAGTTGACAGGGCCGTTCCTGAAGCCAGAGGCATTTTACAGTGCTCGTGTTGGAGAGACTGGGGACAGGGTCCCCTGCGGGAAATGGAGCGAGAAAGGGGCCTGTGTGGGAGGCAGCTCTCCACTCACCTCTCGTTTCTGAGGCTACTCCCCTTACCCCGGGCGCGCGCCCGCAGGCCTCAAGCCAACCCCCTAACTCAAAGGAACCGCCCTGTAGAGAACTCCCGCTTCGGCTAAAAGAGCCAGGCCGGAGGCTGGAAGCGTTCTGCTGTGTGCACGCGTGAGCGCCCGGCAAGGGAGGCCCAAACCGCTTTCCGTGTGAGACGCAGGCCCCGGCAGAAGGCAGCACACGACTCCCCGCTTGTTTCAGGCAGGGAGCACTGCGGTCCCGCTTTGGCCTGGAAGTCTAACCGCAAGCGTTCTAACTCGAAGCAGCAACACTGCAGAGACACCGTGCTTTAGCTACCGTCGACCTCTGTGTGGGAGGAAGCAGTTGAGGGGGTCCTGTGGGTGAGGGGGCCCGGGGCCGGTCTCCATTCCGTAAGGCCGGGGGTGGGGGCGTGCGGGGGAGACAGGCCGGACTGCAGGGAGCTCTCCACTCACACCATGCCTCTGGGGCTGGTACCGTTGCCCCGGGGGGGTGCGTGCAGGCTGAAGGACAGCCACCCCACTCGAAGGGAAAACTCGGGAGAGAATGCGTGCCCCAGCTAAAACGGCCGCTCCCGAGGGTGGAGGCATTTTGTTGTGTGCGTGCGTGAGAGCACTGCAAGGGAGTCCCAAACCTAAATCCGAGCGAGCCGCCGGCTGCTGCACAAGGCAGCCCTCGACTCCCCCACTTGTTTCATGAAGCTCGCACCGAGGCCCCGCTTTCGCATGGAAGCCTGATCGCCTGCGTTCTACCTCCAAGAAACAGCAGTGTACAGAGACCGTGCTTGAGCTACCATCCAGCGCTCTGAGGGGGAGGGAGCAGTTTCCCGGCTACCGTGGGTGAGCGCCTGGGGAACGGGCTCCTTCCGTGCCCGCCACCGAGCGAGAAGCAGCCCGGGCCAGGAAGGCACCTCTCGACTCAGCTGTTGTCACCTGGAGCTAACACTACTGCTCCAGGTGTGCACAGGAATGCTAAGTGCTCCGCACTGGTTTGGCAGGGAGAAGCCGCTAAAGAAGCCCAGCTTCAGCTCCTTCGCCTCGCCACAGGGTGGCAGCCATTTTCCCCTCTGCTGGAGTGCAAGCCTGGGGAGGGAGTCCCAGCTGGGTTCCGGGGGGAGAAATCAGCATGGGCAGAGGGCACCCTGTCGCCTCAACTCTGGTTTCGGGAAACTCGATCGGCTCTCCCGTGTGTGCCTGGAGTCCTAAGGGCCATGCAGCCAACGCCGAGGAACAAACCTGTAGAGAACGCGGGCCTCAGCCCAGACGGCCCTTCCTGAGCCGGGACGTCCCCTGTGGGGTGCCTTTGTGAAAGCATGAGAAATGGAAGCTAAACGTGACTCGGAGTGAGAAGCAGGCCCGTAAGGAAGGCTGCTGTCGACTCACGCCTTGTTTTAGGAGCTGAGCCCTGCTGCACCCTGTGTGCCTGGATGCCTAGTTCCCAGGCTGCTAAGAGCAAGAGTGAATGCTACAGAAGGACTGCGCTCTAGTTGACAGGGCCGTTCCTGAAGCCAGAGGCATTTTACAGTGCTCGTGTTGGAGAGACTGGGGACAGGGTCCCCTGCGGGAAATGGAGCGAGAAAGGGGCCTGTGTGGGAGGCAGCTCTCCACTCACCTCTCGTTTCTGAGGCTACTCCCCTTGCCCCGGGCGCGCGCCCGCAGGCCTCAAGCCAACCCCCTAACTCAAAGGAACCGCCCTGTAGAGAACTCCCGCTTCGGCTAAAAGAGCCAGGCCGGAGGCTGGAAGCGTTCTGCTGTGTGCACGCGTGAGCGCCCGGCAAGGGAGGCCCAAACCGCTTTCCGTGTGAGACGCAGGCCCCGGCAGAAGGCAGCACACGACTCCCCGCTTGTTTCAGGCAGGGAGCACTGCGGTCCCGCTTTGGCCTGGAAGTCTAACCGCAAGCGTTCTAACTCGAAGCAGCAACACTGCAGAGACACCGTGCTTTAGCTACCGTCGACCTCTGTGTGGGAGGAAGCAGTTGAGGGGGTCCTGTGGGTGAGGGGGCCCGGGGCCGGGCTCCATTCCGTAAGGCCGGGGGTGGGGGCGTGGGGGGGAGACAGGCCGGACTGCAGGGAGCTCTCCACTCACACCATGCCTCTGGGGCTGGTACCGTTGCCCCGGGGGGGTGCGTGCAGGCTGAAGGACAGCCACCCCACTCGAAGGGAAAACTCGGGAGAGAATGCGTGCCCCAGCTAAAACGGCCGCTCCCGAGGGTGGAGGCATTTTGTTGTGTGCGTGCGTGAGAGCACTGCAAGGGAGTCCCAAACCTAAATCCGAGGGAGCCGCCGGCTGCTGCACAAGGCAGCCCTCGACTCCCCCACTTGTTTCATGAAGCTCGCACCGAGGCCCCGCTTTCGCATGGAAGCCTGATCGCCTGCGTTCTACCTCCAAGAAACAGCAGTGTACAGAGACCGTGCTTGAGCTACCATCCAGCGCTCTGAGTTGGAGGGAGCAGTTTCCCGGCTACCGTGGGTGAGCGCCTGGGGAACGGGCTCCTTCCGTGCCCGCCACCGAGCGAGAAGCAGCCCGGGCCAGGAAGGCACCTCTCGACTCAGCTGTTGTCACCTGGAGCTAACACTACTGCTCCAGGTGTGCACAGGAATGCTAAGTGCTCCGCACTGGTTTGGCAGGGAGAAGCCGCTAAAGAAGCCCAGCTTCAGCTCCTTCGCCTCGCCACAGGGTGGCAGCCATTTTCCCCTCTGCTGGAGTGCAAGCCTGGGGAGGGAGTCCCAGCTGGGTTCCGGGGGGAGAAATCAGCATGGGCAGAGGGCACCCTGTCGCCTCAACTCTGGTTTCGGGAAACTCGATCGGCTCTCCCGTGTGTGCCTGGAGTCCTAAGGGCCATGCAGCCAACGCCGAGGAACAAACCTGTAGAGAACGCGGGCCTCAGCCCAGACGGCCCTTCCTGAGCCGGGACGTCCCCTGTGGGGTGCCTTTGTGAAAGCATGAGAAATGGAAGCTAAACGTGACTCGGAGTGAGAAGCAGGCCCGTAAGGAAGGCTGCTGTCGACTCACGCCTTGTTTTAGGAGCTGAGCCCTGCTGCACCCTGTGTGCCTGGATGCCTAGTTCCCAGGCTGCTAAGAGCAAGAGTGAATGCTACAGAAGGACTGCGCTCTAGTTGACAGGGCCGTTCCTGAAGCCAGAGGCATTTTACAGTGCTCGTGTTGGAGAGACTGGGGACAGGGTCCCCTGCGGGAAATGGAGCGAGAAAGGGGCCTGTGTGGGAGGCAGCTCTCCACTCACCTCTCGTTTCTGAGGCTACTCCCCTTGCCCCGGGCGCGCGCCCGCAGGCCTCAAGCCAACCCCCTAACTCAAAGGAACCGCCCTGTAGAGAACTCCCGCTTCGGCTAAAAGAGCCAGGCCGGAGGCTGGAAGCGTTCTGCTGTGTGCACGCGTGAGCGCCCGGCAAGGGAGGCCCAAACCGCTTTCCGTGTGAGACGCAGGCCCCGGCAGAAGGCAGCACACGACTCCCCGCTTGTTTCAGGCAGGGAGCACTGCGGTCCCGCTTTGGCCTGGAAGTCTAACCGCAAGCGTTCTAACTCGAAGCAGCAACACTGCAGAGACACCGTGCTTTAGCTACCGTCGACCTCTGTGTGGGAGGAAGCAGTTGAGGGGGTCCTGTGGGTGAGGGGGCCCGGGGCCGGGCTCCATTCCGTAAGGCCGGGGGTGGGGGCGTGGGGGGGAGACAGGCCGGACTGCAGGGAGCTCTCCACTCACACCATGCCTCTGGGGCTGGTACCGTTGCCCCGGGGGGGTGCGTGCAGGCTGAAGGACAGCCACCCCACTCGAAGGGAAAACTCGGGAGAGAATGCGTGCCCCAGCTAAAACGGCCGCTCCCGAGGGTGGAGGCATTTTGTTGTGTGCGTGCGTGAGAGCACTGCAAGGGAGTCCCAAACCTAAATCCGAGGGAGCCGCCGGCTGCTGCACAAGGCAGCCCTCGACTCCCCCACTTGTTTCATGAAGCTCGCACCGAGGCCCCGCTTTCGCATGGAAGCCTGATCGCCTGCGTTCTACCTCCAAGAAACAGCAGTGTACAGAGACCGTGCTTGAGCTACCATCCAGCGCTCTGAGGGGGAGGGAGCAGTTTCCCGGCTACCGTGGGTGAGCGCCTGGGGAACGGGCTCCTTCCGTGCCCGCCACCGAGGGAGAAGCAGCCCGGGCCAGGAAGGCACCTCTCGACTCAGCTGTTGTCACCTGGAGCTAACACTACTGCTCCAGGTGTGCACAGGAATGCTAAGTGCTCCGCACTGGTTTGGCAGGGAGAAGCCGCTAAAGAAGCCCAGCTTCAGCTCCTTCGCCTCGCCACAGGGTGGCAGCCATTTTCCCCTCTGCTGGAGTGCAAGCCTGGGGAGGGAGTCCCAGCTGGGTTCCGGGGGGAGAAATCAGCATGGGCAGAGGGCACCCTGTCGCCTCAACTCTGGTTTCGGGAAACTCGATCGGCTCTCCCGTGTGTGCCTGGAGTCCTAAGGGCCATGCAGCCAACGCCGAGGAACAAACCTGTAGAGAACGCGGGCCTCAGCCCAGACGGCCCTTCCTGAGCCGGGACGTCCCCTGTGGGGTGCCTTTGTGAAAGCATGAGAAATGGAAGCTAAACGTGACTCGGAGTGAGAAGCAGGCCCGTAAGGAAGGCTGCTGTCGACTCACGCCTTGTTTTAGGAGCTGAGCCCTGCTGCACCCTGTGTGCCTGGATGCCTAGTTCCCAGGCTGCTAAGAGCAAGAGTGAATGCTACAGAAGGACTGCGCTCTACTTGACAGGGCCGTTCCTGAAGCCAGAGGCATTTTACAGTGCTCGTGTTGGAGAGACTGGGGACAGGGTCCCCTGCGGGAAATGGAGCGAGAAAGGGGCCTGTGTGGGAGGCAGCTCTCCACTCACCTCTCGTTTCTGAGGCTACTCCCCTTACCCCGGGCGCGCGCCCGCAGGCCTCAAGCCAACCCCCTAACTCAAAGGAACCGCCCTGTAGAGAACTCCCGCTTCGGCTAAAAGAGCCAGGCCGGAGGCTGGAAGCGTTCTGCTGTGTGCACGCGTGAGCGCCCGGCAAGGGAGGCCCAAACCGCTTTCCGTGTGAGACGCAGGCCCCGGCAGAAGGCAGCACACGACTCCCCGCTTGTTTCAGGCAGGGAGCACTGCGGTCCCGCTTTGGCCTGGAAGTCTAACCGCAAGCGTTCTAACTCGAAGCAGCAACACTGCAGAGACACCGTGCTTTAGCTACCGTCGACCTCTGTGTGGGAGGAAGCAGTTGAGGGGGTCCTGTGGGTGAGGGGGCCCGGGGCCGGGCTCCATTCCGTAAGGCCGGGGGTGGGGGCGTGCGGGGGAGACAGGCCGGACTGCAGGGAGCTCTCCACTCACACCATGCCTCTGGGGCTGGTACCGTTGCCCCGGGGGGGTGCGTGCAGGCTGAAGGACAGCCACCCCACTCGAAGGGAAAACTCGGGAGAGAATGCGTGCCCCAGCTAAAACGGCCGCTCCCGAGGGTGGAGGCATTTTGTTGTGTGCGTGCGTGAGAGCACTGCAAGGGAGTCCCAAACCTAAATCCGAGGGAGCCGCCGGCTGCTGCACAAGGCAGCCCTCGACTCCCCCACTTGTTTCATGAAGCTCGCACCGAGGCCCCGCTTTCGCATGGAAGCCTGATCGCCTGCGTTCTACCTCCAAGAAACAGCAGTGTACAGAGACCGTGCTTGAGCTACCATCCAGCGCTCTGAGGGGGAGGGAGCAGTTTCCCGGCTACCGTGGGTGAGCGCCTGGGGAACGGGCTCCTTCCGTGCCCGCCACCGAGCGAGAAGCAGCCCGGGCCAGGAAGGCACCTCTCGACTCAGCTGTTGTCACCTGGAGCTAACACTACTGCTCCAGGTGTGCACAGGAATGCTAAGTGCTCCGCACTGGTTTGGCAGGGAGAAGCCGCTAAAGAAGCCCAGCTTCAGCTCCTTCGCCTCGCCACAGGGTGGCAGCCATTTTCCCCTCTGCTGGAGTGCAAGCCTGGGGAGGGAGTCCCAGCTGGGTTCCGGGGGGAGAAATCAGCATGGGCAGAGGGCACCCTGTCGCCTCAACTCTGGTTTCGGGAAACTCGATCGGCTCTCCCGTGTGTGCCTGGAGTCCTAAGGGCCATCCAGCCAACGCCGAGGAACAAACCTGTAGAGAACGCGGGCCTCAGCCCAGACGGCCCTTCCTGAGCCGGGACGTCCCCTGTGGGGTGCCTTTGTGAAAGCATGAGAAATGGAAGCTAAACGTGACTCGGAGTGAGAAGCAGGCCCGTAAGGAAGGCTGCTGTCGACTCACGCCTTGTTTTAGGAGCTGAGCCCTGCTGCACCCTGTGTGCCTGGATGCCTAGTTCCCAGGCTGCTAAGAGCAAGAGTGAATGCTACAGAAGGACTGCGCTCTAGTTGACAGGGCCGTTCCTGAAGCCAGAGGCATTTTACAGTGCTCGTGTTGGAGAGACTGGGGACAGGGTCCCCTGCGGGAAATGGAGCGAGAAAGGGGCCTGTGTGGGAGGCAGCTCTCCACTCACCTCTCGTTTCTGAGGCTACTCCCCTTGCCCCGGGCGCGCGCCCGCAGGCCTCAAGCCAACCCCCTAACTCAAAGGAACCGCCCTGTAGAGAACTCCCGCTTCGGCTAAAAGAGCCAGGCCGGAGGCTGGAAGCGTTCTGCTGTGTGCACGCGTGAGCGCCCGGCAAGGGAGGCCCAAACCGCTTTCCGTGTGAGACGCAGGCCCCGGCAGAAGGCAGCACACGACTCCCCGCTTGTTTCAGGCAGGGAGCACTGCGGTCCCGCTTTGGCCTGGAAGTCTAACCGCAAGCGTTCTAACTCGAAGCAGCAACACTGCAGAGACACCGTGCTTTAGCTACCGTCGACCTCTGTGTGGGAGGAAGCAGTTGAGGGGGTCCTGTGGGTGAGGGGGCCCGGGGCCGGGCTCCATTCCGTAAGGCCGGGGGTGGGGGCGTGGGGGGGAGACAGGCCGGACTGCAGGGAGCTCTCCACTCACACCATGCCTCTGGGGCTGGTACCGTTGCCCCGGGGGGGTGCGTGCAGGCTGAAGGACAGCCACCCCACTCGAAGGGAAAACTCGGGAGAGAATGCGTGCCCCAGCTAAAACGGCCGCTCCCGAGGGTGGAGGCATTTTGTTGTGTGCGTGCGTGAGAGCACTGCAAGGGAGTCCCAAACCTAAATCCGAGGGAGCCGCCGGCTGCTGCACAAGGCAGCCCTCGACTCCCCCACTTGTTTCATGAAGCTCGCACCGAGGCCCCGCTTTCGCATGGAAGCCTGATCGCCTGCGTTCTACCTCCAAGAAACAGCAGTGTACAGAGACCGTGCTTGAGCTACCATCCAGCGCTCTGAGGGGGAGGGAGCAGTTTCCCGGCTACCGTGGGTGAGCGCCTGGGGAACGGGCTCCTTCCGTGCCCGCCACCGAGCGAGAAGCAGCCCGGGCCAGGAAGGCACCTCTCGACTCAGCTGTTGTCACCTGGAGCTAACACTACTGCTCCAGGTGTGCACAGGAATGCTAAGTGCTCCGCACTGGTTTGGCAGGGAGAAGCCGCTAAAGAAGCCCAGCTTCAGCTCCTTCGCCTCGCCACAGGGTGGCAGCCATTTTCCCCTCTGCTGGAGTGCAAGCCTGGGGAGGGAGTCCCAGCTGGGTTCCGGGGGGAGAAATCAGCATGGGCAGAGGGCACCCTGTCGCCTCAACTCTGGTTTCGGGAAACTCGATCGGCTCTCCCGTGTGTGCCTGGAGTCCTAAGGGCCATGCAGCCAACGCCGAGGAACAAACCTGTAGAGAACGCGGGCCTCAGCCCAGACGGCCCTTCCTGAGCCGGGACGTCCCCTGTGGGGTGCCTTTGTGAAAGCATGAGAAATGGAAGCTAAACGTGACTCGGAGTGAGAAGCAGGCCCGTAAGGAAGGCTGCTGTCGACTCACGCCTTGTTTTAGGAGCTGAGCCCTGCTGCACCCTGTGTGCCTGGATGCCTAGTTCCCAGGCTGCTAAGAGCAAGAGTGAATGCTACAGAAGGACTGCGCTCTAGTTGACAGGGCCGTTCCTGAAGCCAGAGGCATTTTACAGTGCTCGTGTTGGAGAGACTGGGGACAGGGTCCCCTGCGGGAAATGGAGCGAGAAAGGGGCCTGTGTGGGAGGCAGCTCTCCACTCACCTCTCGTTTCTGAGGCTACTCCCCTTGCCCCGGGCGCGCGCCCGCAGGCCTCAAGCCAACCCCCTAACTCAAAGGAACCGCCCTGTAGAGAACTCCCGCTTCGGCTAAAAGAGCCAGGCCGGAGGCTGGAAGCGTTCTGCTGTGTGCACGCGTGAGCGCCCGGCAAGGGAGGCCCAAACCGCTTTCCGTGTGAGACGCAGGCCCCGGCAGAAGGCAGCACACGACTCCCCGCTTGTTTCAGGCAGGGAGCACTGCGGTCCCGCTTTGGCCTGGAAGTCTAACCGCAAGCGTTCTAACTCGAAGCAGCAACACTGCAGAGACACCGTGCTTTAGCTACCGTCGACCTCTGTGTGGGAGGAAGCAGTTGAGGGGGTCCTGTGGGTGAGGGGGCCCGGGGCCGGGCTCCATTCCGTAAGGCCGGGGGTGGGGGCGTGGGGGGGAGACAGGCCGGACTGCAGGGAGCTCTCCACTCACACCATGCCTCTGGGGCTGGTACCGTTGCCCCGGGGGGGTGCGTGCAGGCTGAAGGACAGCCACCCCACTCGAAGGGAAAACTCGGGAGAGAATGCGTGCCCCAGCTAAAACGGCCGCTCCCGAGGGTGGAGGCATTTTGTTGTGTGCGTGCGTGAGAGCACTGCAAGGGAGTCCCAAACCTAAATCCGAGGGAGCCGCCGGCTGCTGCACAAGGCAGCCCTCGACTCCCCCACTTGTTTCATGAAGCTCGCACCGAGGCCCCGCTTTCGCATGGAAGCCTGATCGCCTGCGTTCTACCTCCAAGAAACAGCAGTGTACAGAGACCGTGCTTGAGCTACCATCCAGCGCTCTGAGGGGGAGGGAGCAGTTTCCCGGCTACCGTGGGTGAGCGCCTGGGGAACGGGCTCCTTCCGTGCCCGCCACCGAGGGAGAAGCAGCCCGGGCCAGGAAGGCACCTCTCGACTCAGCTGTTGTCACCTGGAGCTAACACTACTGCTCCAGGTGTGCACAGGAATGCTAAGTGCTCCGCACTGGTTTGGCAGGGAGAAGCCGCTAAAGAAGCCCAGCTTCAGCTCCTTCGCCTCGCCACAGGGTGGCAGCCATTTTCCCCTCTGCTGGAGTGCAAGCCTGGGGAGGGAGTCCCAGCTGGGTTCCGGGGGGAGAAATCAGCATGGGCAGAGGGCACCCTGTCGCCTCAACTCTGGTTTCGGGAAACTCGATCGGCTCTCCCGTGTGTGCCTGGAGTCCTAAGGGCCATGCAGCCAACGCCGAGGAACAAACCTGTAGAGAACGCGGGCCTCAGCCCAGACGGCCCTTCCTGAGCCGGGACGTCCCCTGTGGGGTGCCTTTGTGAAAGCATGAGAAATGGAAGCTAAACGTGACTCGGAGTGAGAAGCAGGCCCGTAAGGAAGGCTGCTGTCGACTCACGCCTTGTTTTAGGAGCTGAGCCCTGCTGCACCCTGTGTGCCTGGATGCCTAGTTCCCAGGCTGCTAAGAGCAAGAGTGAATGCTACAGAAGGACTGCGCTCTAGTTGACAGGGCCGTTCCTGAAGCCAGAGGCATTTTACAGTGCTCGTGTTGGAGAGACTGGGGACAGGGTCCCCTGCGGGAAATGGAGCGAGAAAGGGGCCTGTGTGGGAGGCAGCTCTCCACTCACCTCTCGTTTCTGAGGCTACTCCCCTTGCCCCGGGCGCGCGCCCGCAGGCCTCAAGCCAACCCCCTAACTCAAAGGAACCGCCCTGTAGAGAACTCCCGCTTCGGCTAAAAGAGCCAGGCCGGAGGCTGGAAGCGTTCTGCTGTGTGCACGCGTGAGCGCCCGGCAAGGGAGGCCCAAACCGCTTTCCGTGTGAGACGCAGGCCCCGGCAGAAGGCAGCACACGACTCCCCGCTTGTTTCAGGCAGGGAGCACTGCGGTCCCGCTTTGGCCTGGAAGTCTAACCGCAAGCGTTCTAACTCGAAGCAGCAACACTGCAGAGACACCGTGCTTTAGCTACCGTCGACCTCTGTGTGGGAGGAAGCAGTTGAGGGGGTCCTGTGGGTGAGGGGGCCCGGGGCCGGGCTCCATTCCGTAAGGCCGGGGGTGGGGGCGTGGGGGGGAGACAGGCCGGACTGCAGGGAGCTCTCCACTCACACCATGCCTCTGGGGCTGGTACCGTTGCCCCGGGGGGGTGCGTGCAGGCTGAAGGACAGCCACCCCACTCGAAGGGAAAACTCGGGAGAGAATGCGTGCCCCAGCTAAAACGGCCGCTCCCGAGGGTGGAGGCATTTTGTTGTGTGCGTGCGTGAGAGCACTGCAAGGGAGTCCCAAACCTAAATCCGAGGGAGCCGCCGGCTGCTGCACAAGGCAGCCCTCGACTCCCCCACTTGTTTCATGAAGCTCGCACCGAGGCCCCGCTTTCGCATGGAAGCCTGATCGCCTGCGTTCTACCTCCAAGAAACAGCAGTGTACAGAGACCGTGCTTGAGCTACCATCCAGCGCTCTGAGGGGGAGGGAGCAGTTTCCCGGCTACCGTGGGTGAGCGCCTGGGGAACGGGCTCCTTCCGTGCCCGCCACCGAGCGAGAAGCAGCCCGGGCCAGGAAGGCACCTCTCGACTCAGCTGTTGTCACCTGGAGCTAACACTACTGCTCCAGGTGTGCACAGGAATGCTAAGTGCTCCGCACTGGTTTGGCAGGGAGAAGCCGCTAAAGAAGCCCAGCTTCAGCTCCTTCGCCTCGCCACAGGGTGGCAGCCATTTTCCCCTCTGCTGGAGTGCAAGCCTGGGGAGGGAGTCCCAGCTGGGTTCCGGGGGGAGAAATCAGCATGGGCAGAGGGCACCCTGTCGCCTCAACTCTGGTTTCGGGAAACTCGATCGGCTCTCCCGTGTGTGCCTGGAGTCCTAAGGGCCATGCAGCCAACGCCGAGGAACAAACCTGTAGAGAACGCGGGCCTCAGCCCAGACGGCCCTTCCTGAGCCGGGACGTCCCCTGTGGGGTGCCTTTGTGAAAGCATGAGAAATGGAAGCTAAACGTGACTCGGAGTGAGAAGCAGGCCCGTAAGGAAGGCTGCTGTCGACTCACGCCTTGTTTTAGGAGCTGAGCCCTGCTGCACCCTGTGTGCCTGGATGCCTAGTTCCCAGGCTGCTAAGAGCAAGAGTGAATGCTACAGAAGGACTGCGCTCTAGTTGACAGGGCCGTTCCTGAAGCCAGAGGCATTTTACAGTGCTCGTGTTGGAGAGACTGGGGACAGGGTCCCCTGCGGGAAATGGAGCGAGAAAGGGGCCTGTGTGGGAGGCAGCTCTCCACTCACCTCTCGTTTCTGAGGCTACTCCCCTTACCCCGGGCGCGCGCCCGCAGGCCTCAAGCCAACCCCCTAACTCAAAGGAACCGCCCTGTAGAGAACTCCCGCTTCGGCTAAAAGAGCCAGGCCGGAGGCTGGAAGCGTTCTGCTGTGTGCACGCGTGAGCGCCCGGCAAGGGAGGCCCAAACCGCTTTCCGTGTGAGACGCAGGCCCCGGCAGAAGGCAGCACACGACTCCCCGCTTGTTTCAGGCAGGGAGCACTGCGGTCCCGCTTTGGCCTGGAAGTCTAACCGCAAGCGTTCTAACTCGAAGCAGCAACACTGCAGAGACACCGTGCTTTAGCTACCGTCGACCTCTGTGTGGGAGGAAGCAGTTGAGGGGGTCCTGTGGGTGAGGGGGCCCGGGGCCGGTCTCCATTCCGTAAGGCCGGGGGTGGGGGCGTGCGGGGGAGACAGGCCGGACTGCAGGGAGCTCTCCACTCACACCATGCCTCTGGGGCTGGTACCGTTGCCCCGGGGGGGTGCGTGCAGGCTGAAGGACAGCCACCCCACTCGAAGGGAAAACTCGGGAGAGAATGCGTGCCCCAGCTAAAACGGCCGCTCCCGAGGGTGGAGGCATTTTGTTGTGTGCGTGCGTGAGAGCACTGCAAGGGAGTCCCAAACCTAAATCCGAGCGAGCCGCCGGCTGCTGCACAAGGCAGCCCTCGACTCCCCCACTTGTTTCATGAAGCTCGCACCGAGGCCCCGCTTTCGCATGGAAGCCTGATCGCCTGCGTTCTACCTCCAAGAAACAGCAGTGTACAGAGACCGTGCTTGAGCTACCATCCAGCGCTCTGAGGGGGAGGGAGCAGTTTCCCGGCTACCGTGGGTGAGCGCCTGGGGAACGGGCTCCTTCCGTGCCCGCCACCGAGCGAGAAGCAGCCCGGGCCAGGAAGGCACCTCTCGACTCAGCTGTTGTCACCTGGAGCTAACACTACTGCTCCAGGTGTGCACAGGAATGCTAAGTGCTCCGCACTGGTTTGGCAGGGAGAAGCCGCTAAAGAAGCCCAGCTTCAGCTCCTTCGCCTCGCCACAGGGTGGCAGCCATTTTCCCCTCTGCTGGAGTGCAAGCCTGGGGAGGGAGTCCCAGCTGGGTTCCGGGGGGAGAAATCAGCATGGGCAGAGGGCACCCTGTCGCCTCAACTCTGGTTTCGGGAAACTCGATCGGCTCTCCCGTGTGTGCCTGGAGTCCTAAGGGCCATGCAGCCAACGCCGAGGAACAAACCTGTAGAGAACGCGGGCCTCAGCCCAGACGGCCCTTCCTGAGCCGGGACGTCCCCTGTGGGGTGCCTTTGTGAAAGCATGAGAAATGGAAGCTAAACGTGACTCGGAGTGAGAAGCAGGCCCGTAAGGAAGGCTGCTGTCGACTCACGCCTTGTTTTAGGAGCTGAGCCCTGCTGCACCCTGTGTGCCTGGATGCCTAGTTCCCAGGCTGCTAAGAGCAAGAGTGAATGCTACAGAAGGACTGCGCTCTAGTTGACAGGGCCGTTCCTGAAGCCAGAGGCATTTTACAGTGCTCGTGTTGGAGAGACTGGGGACAGGGTCCCCTGCGGGAAATGGAGCGAGAAAGGGGCCTGTGTGGGAGGCAGCTCTCCACTCACCTCTCGTTTCTGAGGCTACTCCCCTTGCCCCGGGCGCGCGCCCGCAGGCCTCAAGCCAACCCCCTAACTCAAAGGAACCGCCCTGTAGAGAACTCCCGCTTCGGCTAAAAGAGCCAGGCCGGAGGCTGGAAGCGTTCTGCTGTGTGCACGCGTGAGCGCCCGGCAAGGGAGGCCCAAACCGCTTTCCGTGTGAGACGCAGGCCCCGGCAGAAGGCAGCACACGACTCCCCGCTTGTTTCAGGCAGGGAGCACTGCGGTCCCGCTTTGGCCTGGAAGTCTAACCGCAAGCGTTCTAACTCGAAGCAGCAACACTGCAGAGACACCGTGCTTTAGCTACCGTCGACCTCTGTGTGGGAGGAAGCAGTTGAGGGGGTCCTGTGGGTGAGGGGGCCCGGGGCCGGGCTCCATTCCGTAAGGCCGGGGGTGGGGGCGTGGGGGGGAGACAGGCCGGACTGCAGGGAGCTCTCCACTCACACCATGCCTCTGGGGCTGGTACCGTTGCCCCGGGGGGGTGCGTGCAGGCTGAAGGACAGCCACCCCACTCGAAGGGAAAACTCGGGAGAGAATGCGTGCCCCAGCTAAAACGGCCGCTCCCGAGGGTGGAGGCATTTTGTTGTGTGCGTGCGTGAGAGCACTGCAAGGGAGTCCCAAACCTAAATCCGAGGGAGCCGCCGGCTGCTGCACAAGGCAGCCCTCGACTCCCCCACTTGTTTCATGAAGCTCGCACCGAGGCCCCGCTTTCGCATGGAAGCCTGATCGCCTGCGTTCTACCTCCAAGAAACAGCAGTGTACAGAGACCGTGCTTGAGCTACCATCCAGCGCTCTGAGGGGGAGGGAGCAGTTTCCCGGCTACCGTGGGTGAGCGCCTGGGGAACGGGCTCCTTCCGTGCCCGCCACCGAGCGAGAAGCAGCCCGGGCCAGGAAGGCACCTCTCGACTCAGCTGTTGTCACCTGGAGCTAACACTACTGCTCCAGGTGTGCACAGGAATGCTAAGTGCTCCGCACTGGTTTGGCAGGGAGAAGCCGCTAAAGAAGCCCAGCTTCAGCTCCTTCGCCTCGCCACAGGGTGGCAGCCATTTTCCCCTCTGCTGGAGTGCAAGCCTGGGGAGGGAGTCCCAGCTGGGTTCCGGGGGGAGAAATCAGCATGGGCAGAGGGCACCCTGTCGCCTCAACTCTGGTTTCGGGAAACTCGATCGGCTCTCCCGTGTGTGCCTGGAGTCCTAAGGGCCATGCAGCCAACGCCGAGGAACAAACCTGTAGAGAACGCGGGCCTCAGCCCAGACGGCCCTTCCTGAGCCGGGACGTCCCCTGTGGGGTGCCTTTGTGAAAGCATGAGAAATGGAAGCTAAACGTGACTCGGAGTGAGAAGCAGGCCCGTAAGGAAGGCTGCTGTCGACTCACGCCTTGTTTTAGGAGCTGAGCCCTGCTGCACCCTGTGTGCCTGGATGCCTAGTTCCCAGGCTGCTAAGAGCAAGAGTGAATGCTACAGAAGGACTGCGCTCTAGTTGACAGGGCCGTTCCTGAAGCCAGAGGCATTTTACAGTGCTCGTGTTGGAGAGACTGGGGACAGGGTCCCCTGCGGGAAATGGAGCGAGAAAGGGGCCTGTGTGGGAGGCAGCTCTCCACTCACCTCTCGTTTCTGAGGCTACTCCCCTTGCCCCGGGCGCGCGCCCGCAGGCCTCAAGCCAACCCCCTAACTCAAAGGAACCGCCCTGTAGAGAACTCCCGCTTCGGCTAAAAGAGCCAGGCCGGAGGCTGGAAGCGTTCTGCTGTGTGCACGCGTGAGCGCCCGGCAAGGGAGGCCCAAACCGCTTTCCGTGTGAGACGCAGGCCCCGGCAGAAGGCAGCACACGACTCCCCGCTTGTTTCAGGCAGGGAGCACTGCGGTCCCGCTTTGGCCTGGAAGTCTAACCGCAAGCGTTCTAACTCGAAGCAGCAACACTGCAGAGACACCGTGCTTTAGCTACCGTCGACCTCTGTGTGGGAGGAAGCAGTTGAGGGGGTCCTGTGGGTGAGGGGGCCCGGGGCCGGGCTCCATTCCGTAAGGCCGGGGGTGGGGGCGTGGGGGGGAGACAGGCCGGACTGCAGGGAGCTCTCCACTCACACCATGCCTCTGGGGCTGGTACCGTTGCCCCGGGGGGGTGCGTGCAGGCTGAAGGACAGCCACCCCACTCGAAGGGAAAACTCGGGAGAGAATGCGTGCCCCAGCTAAAACGGCCGCTCCCGAGGGTGGAGGCATTTTGTTGTGTGCGTGCGTGAGAGCACTGCAAGGGAGTCCCAAACCTAAATCCGAGGGAGCCGCCGGCTGCTGCACAAGGCAGCCCTCGACTCCCCCACTTGTTTCATGAAGCTCGCACCGAGGCCCCGCTTTCGCATGGAAGCCTGATCGCCTGCGTTCTACCTCCAAGAAACAGCAGTGTACAGAGACCGTGCTTGAGCTACCATCCAGCGCTCTGAGGGGGAGGGAGCAGTTTCCCGGCTACCGTGGGTGAGCGCCTGGGGAACGGGCTCCTTCCGTGCCCGCCACCGAGGGAGAAGCAGCCCGGGCCAGGAAGGCACCTCTCGACTCAGCTGTTGTCACCTGGAGCTAACACTACTGCTCCAGGTGTGCACAGGAATGCTAAGTGCTCCGCACTGGTTTGGCAGGGAGAAGCCGCTAAAGAAGCCCAGCTTCAGCTCCTTCGCCTCGCCACAGGGTGGCAGCCATTTTCCCCTCTGCTGGAGTGCAAGCCTGGGGAGGGAGTCCCAGCTGGGTTCCGGGGGGAGAAATCAGCATGGGCAGAGGGCACCCTGTCGCCTCAACTCTGGTTTCGGGAAACTCGATCGGCTCTCCCGTGTGTGCCTGGAGTCCTAAGGGCCATGCAGCCAACGCCGAGGAACAAACCTGTAGAGAACGCGGGCCTCAGCCCAGACGGCCCTTCCTGAGCCGGGACGTCCCCTGTGGGGTGCCTTTGTGAAAGCATGAGAAATGGAAGCTAAACGTGACTCGGAGTGAGAAGCAGGCCCGTAAGGAAGGCTGCTGTCGACTCACGCCTTGTTTTAGGAGCTGAGCCCTGCTGCACCCTGTGTGCCTGGATGCCTAGTTCCCAGGCTGCTAAGAGCAAGAGTGAATGCTACAGAAGGACTGCGCTCTACTTGACAGGGCCGTTCCTGAAGCCAGAGGCATTTTACAGTGCTCGTGTTGGAGAGACTGGGGACAGGGTCCCCTGCGGGAAATGGAGCGAGAAAGGGGCCTGTGTGGGAGGCAGCTCTCCACTCACCTCTCGTTTCTGAGGCTACTCCCCTTACCCCGGGCGCGCGCCCGCAGGCCTCAAGCCAACCCCCTAACTCAAAGGAACCGCCCTGTAGAGAACTCCCGCTTCGGCTAAAAGAGCCAGGCCGGAGGCTGGAAGCGTTCTGCTGTGTGCACGCGTGAGCGCCCGGCAAGGGAGGCCCAAACCGCTTTCCGTGTGAGACGCAGGCCCCGGCAGAAGGCAGCACACGACTCCCCGCTTGTTTCAGGCAGGGAGCACTGCGGTCCCGCTTTGGCCTGGAAGTCTAACCGCAAGCGTTCTAACTCGAAGCAGCAACACTGCAGAGACACCGTGCTTTAGCTACCGTCGACCTCTGTGTGGGAGGAAGCAGTTGAGGGGGTCCTGTGGGTGAGGGGGCCCGGGGCCGGGCTCCATTCCGTAAGGCCGGGGGTGGGGGCGTGCGGGGGAGACAGGCCGGACTGCAGGGAGCTCTCCACTCACACCATGCCTCTGGGGCTGGTACCGTTGCCCCGGGGGGGTGCGTGCAGGCTGAAGGACAGCCACCCCACTCGAAGGGAAAACTCGGGAGAGAATGCGTGCCCCAGCTAAAACGGCCGCTCCCGAGGGTGGAGGCATTTTGTTGTGTGCGTGCGTGAGAGCACTGCAAGGGAGTCCCAAACCTAAATCCGAGGGAGCCGCCGGCTGCTGCACAAGGCAGCCCTCGACTCCCCCACTTGTTTCATGAAGCTCGCACCGAGGCCCCGCTTTCGCATGGAAGCCTGATCGCCTGCGTTCTACCTCCAAGAAACAGCAGTGTACAGAGACCGTGCTTGAGCTACCATCCAGCGCTCTGAGGGGGAGGGAGCAGTTTCCCGGCTACCGTGGGTGAGCGCCTGGGGAACGGGCTCCTTCCGTGCCCGCCACCGAGCGAGAAGCAGCCCGGGCCAGGAAGGCACCTCTCGACTCAGCTGTTGTCACCTGGAGCTAACACTACTGCTCCAGGTGTGCACAGGAATGCTAAGTGCTCCGCACTGGTTTGGCAGGGAGAAGCCGCTAAAGAAGCCCAGCTTCAGCTCCTTCGCCTCGCCACAGGGTGGCAGCCATTTTCCCCTCTGCTGGAGTGCAAGCCTGGGGAGGGAGTCCCAGCTGGGTTCCGGGGGGAGAAATCAGCATGGGCAGAGGGCACCCTGTCGCCTCAACTCTGGTTTCGGGAAACTCGATCGGCTCTCCCGTGTGTGCCTGGAGTCCTAAGGGCCATCCAGCCAACGCCGAGGAACAAACCTGTAGAGAACGCGGGCCTCAGCCCAGACGGCCCTTCCTGAGCCGGGACGTCCCCTGTGGGGTGCCTTTGTGAAAGCATGAGAAATGGAAGCTAAACGTGACTCGGAGTGAGAAGCAGGCCCGTAAGGAAGGCTGCTGTCGACTCACGCCTTGTTTTAGGAGCTGAGCCCTGCTGCACCCTGTGTGCCTGGATGCCTAGTTCCCAGGCTGCTAAGAGCAAGAGTGAATGCTACAGAAGGACTGCGCTCTAGTTGACAGGGCCGTTCCTGAAGCCAGAGGCATTTTACAGTGCTCGTGTTGGAGAGACTGGGGACAGGGTCCCCTGCGGGAAATGGAGCGAGAAAGGGGCCTGTGTGGGAGGCAGCTCTCCACTCACCTCTCGTTTCTGAGGCTACTCCCCTTGCCCCGGGCGCGCGCCCGCAGGCCTCAAGCCAACCCCCTAACTCAAAGGAACCGCCCTGTAGAGAACTCCCGCTTCGGCTAAAAGAGCCAGGCCGGAGGCTGGAAGCGTTCTGCTGTGTGCACGCGTGAGCGCCCGGCAAGGGAGGCCCAAACCGCTTTCCGTGTGAGACGCAGGCCCCGGCAGAAGGCAGCACACGACTCCCCGCTTGTTTCAGGCAGGGAGCACTGCGGTCCCGCTTTGGCCTGGAAGTCTAACCGCAAGCGTTCTAACTCGAAGCAGCAACACTGCAGAGACACCGTGCTTTAGCTACCGTCGACCTCTGTGTGGGAGGAAGCAGTTGAGGGGGTCCTGTGGGTGAGGGGGCCCGGGGCCGGGCTCCATTCCGTAAGGCCGGGGGTGGGGGCGTGGGGGGGAGACAGGCCGGACTGCAGGGAGCTCTCCACTCACACCATGCCTCTGGGGCTGGTACCGTTGCCCCGGGGGGGTGCGTGCAGGCTGAAGGACAGCCACCCCACTCGAAGGGAAAACTCGGGAGAGAATGCGTGCCCCAGCTAAAACGGCCGCTCCCGAGGGTGGAGGCATTTTGTTGTGTGCGTGCGTGAGAGCACTGCAAGGGAGTCCCAAACCTAAATCCGAGGGAGCCGCCGGCTGCTGCACAAGGCAGCCCTCGACTCCCCCACTTGTTTCATGAAGCTCGCACCGAGGCCCCGCTTTCGCATGGAAGCCTGATCGCCTGCGTTCTACCTCCAAGAAACAGCAGTGTACAGAGACCGTGCTTGAGCTACCATCCAGCGCTCTGAGGGGGAGGGAGCAGTTTCCCGGCTACCGTGGGTGAGCGCCTGGGGAACGGGCTCCTTCCGTGCCCGCCACCGAGCGAGAAGCAGCCCGGGCCAGGAAGGCACCTCTCGACTCAGCTGTTGTCACCTGGAGCTAACACTACTGCTCCAGGTGTGCACAGGAATGCTAAGTGCTCCGCACTGGTTTGGCAGGGAGAAGCCGCTAAAGAAGCCCAGCTTCAGCTCCTTCGCCTCGCCACAGGGTGGCAGCCATTTTCCCCTCTGCTGGAGTGCAAGCCTGGGGAGGGAGTCCCAGCTGGGTTCCGGGGGGAGAAATCAGCATGGGCAGAGGGCACCCTGTCGCCTCAACTCTGGTTTCGGGAAACTCGATCGGCTCTCCCGTGTGTGCCTGGAGTCCTAAGGGCCATGCAGCCAACGCCGAGGAACAAACCTGTAGAGAACGCGGGCCTCAGCCCAGACGGCCCTTCCTGAGCCGGGACGTCCCCTGTGGGGTGCCTTTGTGAAAGCATGAGAAATGGAAGCTAAACGTGACTCGGAGTGAGAAGCAGGCCCGTAAGGAAGGCTGCTGTCGACTCACGCCTTGTTTTAGGAGCTGAGCCCTGCTGCACCCTGTGTGCCTGGATGCCTAGTTCCCAGGCTGCTAAGAGCAAGAGTGAATGCTACAGAAGGACTGCGCTCTAGTTGACAGGGCCGTTCCTGAAGCCAGAGGCATTTTACAGTGCTCGTGTTGGAGAGACTGGGGACAGGGTCCCCTGCGGGAAATGGAGCGAGAAAGGGGCCTGTGTGGGAGGCAGCTCTCCACTCACCTCTCGTTTCTGAGGCTACTCCCCTTGCCCCGGGCGCGCGCCCGCAGGCCTCAAGCCAACCCCCTAACTCAAAGGAACCGCCCTGTAGAGAACTCCCGCTTCGGCTAAAAGAGCCAGGCCGGAGGCTGGAAGCGTTCTGCTGTGTGCACGCGTGAGCGCCCGGCAAGGGAGGCCCAAACCGCTTTCCGTGTGAGACGCAGGCCCCGGCAGAAGGCAGCACACGACTCCCCGCTTGTTTCAGGCAGGGAGCACTGCGGTCCCGCTTTGGCCTGGAAGTCTAACCGCAAGCGTTCTAACTCGAAGCAGCAACACTGCAGAGACACCGTGCTTTAGCTACCGTCGACCTCTGTGTGGGAGGAAGCAGTTGAGGGGGTCCTGTGGGTGAGGGGGCCCGGGGCCGGTCTCCATTCCGTAAGGCCGGGGGTGGGGGCGTGCGGGGGAGACAGGCCGGACTGCAGGGAGCTCTCCACTCACACCATGCCTCTGGGGCTGGTACCGTTGCCCCGGGGGGGTGCGTGCAGGCTGAAGGACAGCCACCCCACTCGAAGGGAAAACTCGGGAGAGAATGCGTGCCCCAGCTAAAACGGCCGCTCCCGAGGGTGGAGGCATTTTGTTGTGTGCGTGCGTGAGAGCACTGCAAGGGAGTCCCAAACCTAAATCCGAGGGAGCCGCCGGCTGCTGCACAAGGCAGCCCTCGACTCCCCCACTTGTTTCATGAAGCTCGCACCGAGGCCCCGCTTTCGCATGGAAGCCTGATCGCCTGCGTTCTACCTCCAAGAAACAGCAGTGTACAGAGACCGTGCTTGAGCTACCATCCAGCGCTCTGAGGGGGAGGGAGCAGTTTCCCGGCTACCGTGGGTGAGCGCCTGGGGAACGGGCTCCTTCCGTGCCCGCCACCGAGCGAGAAGCAGCCCGGGCCAGGAAGGCACCTCTCGACTCAGCTGTTGTCACCTGGAGCTAACACTACTGCTCCAGGTGTGCACAGGAATGCTAAGTGCTCCGCACTGGTTTGGCAGGGAGAAGCCGCTAAAGAAGCCCAGCTTCAGCTCCTTCGCCTCGCCACAGGGTGGCAGCCATTTTCCCCTCTGCTGGAGTGCAAGCCTGGGGAGGGAGTCCCAGCTGGGTTCCGGGGGGAGAAATCAGCATGGGCAGAGGGCACCCTGTCGCCTCAACTCTGGTTTCGGGAAACTCGATCGGCTCTCCCGTGTGTGCCTGGAGTCCTAAGGGCCATCCAGCCAACGCCGAGGAACAAACCTGTAGAGAACGCGGGCCTCAGCCCAGACGGCCCTTCCTGAGCCGGGACGTCCCCTGTGGGGTGCCTTTGTGAAAGCATGAGAAATGGAAGCTAAACGTGACTCGGAGTGAGAAGCAGGCCCGTAAGGAAGGCTGCTGTCGACTCACGCCTTGTTTTAGGAGCTGAGCCCTGCTGCACCCTGTGTGCCTGGATGCCTAGTTCCCAGGCTGCTAAGAGCAAGAGTGAATGCTACAGAAGGACTGCGCTCTAGTTGACAGGGCCGTTCCTGAAGCCAGAGGCATTTTACAGTGCTCGTGTTGGAGAGACTGGGGACAGGGTCCCCTGCGGGAAATGGAGCGAGAAAGGGGCCTGTGTGGGAGGCAGCTCTCCACTCACCTCTCGTTTCTGAGGCTACTCCCCTTGCCCCGGGCGCGCGCCCGCAGGCCTCAAGCCAACCCCCTAACTCAAAGGAACCGCCCTGTAGAGAACTCCCGCTTCGGCTAAAAGAGCCAGGCCGGAGGCTGGAAGCGTTCTGCTGTGTGCACGCGTGAGCGCCCGGCAAGGGAGGCCCAAACCGCTTTCCGTGTGAGACGCAGGCCCCGGCAGAAGGCAGCACACGACTCCCCGCTTGTTTCAGGCAGGGAGCACTGCGGTCCCGCTTTGGCCTGGAAGTCTAACCGCAAGCGTTCTAACTCGAAGCAGCAACACTGCAGAGACACCGTGCTTTAGCTACCGTCGACCTCTGTGTGGGAGGAAGCAGTTGAGGGGGTCCTGTGGGTGAGGGGGCCCGGGGCCGGGCTCCATTCCGTAAGGCCGGGGGTGGGGGCGTGGGGGGGAGACAGGCCGGACTGCAGGGAGCTCTCCACTCACACCATGCCTCTGGGGCTGGTACCGTTGCCCCGGGGGGGTGCGTGCAGGCTGAAGGACAGCCACCCCACTCGAAGGGAAAACTCGGGAGAGAATGCGTGCCCCAGCTAAAACGGCCGCTCCCGAGGGTGGAGGCATTTTGTTGTGTGCGTGCGTGAGAGCACTGCAAGGGAGTCCCAAACCTAAATCCGAGGGAGCCGCCGGCTGCTGCACAAGGCAGCCCTCGACTCCCCCACTTGTTTCATGAAGCTCGCACCGAGGCCCCGCTTTCGCATGGAAGCCTGATCGCCTGCGTTCTACCTCCAAGAAACAGCAGTGTACAGAGACCGTGCTTGAGCTACCATCCAGCGCTCTGAGGGGGAGGGAGCAGTTTCCCGGCTACCGTGGGTGAGCGCCTGGGGAACGGGCTCCTTCCGTGCCCGCCACCGAGCGAGAAGCAGCCCGGGCCAGGAAGGCACCTCTCGACTCAGCTGTTGTCACCTGGAGCTAACACTACTGCTCCAGGTGTGCACAGGAATGCTAAGTGCTCCGCACTGGTTTGGCAGGGAGAAGCCGCTAAAGAAGCCCAGCTTCAGCTCCTTCGCCTCGCCACAGGGTGGCAGCCATTTTCCCCTCTGCTGGAGTGCAAGCCTGGGGAGGGAGTCCCAGCTGGGTTCCGGGGGGAGAAATCAGCATGGGCAGAGGGCACCCTGTCGCCTCAACTCTGGTTTCGGGAAACTCGATCGGCTCTCCCGTGTGTGCCTGGAGTCCTAAGGGCCATGCAGCCAACGCCGAGGAACAAACCTGTAGAGAACGCGGGCCTCAGCCCAGACGGCCCTTCCTGAGCCGGGACGTCCCCTGTGGGGTGCCTTTGTGAAAGCATGAGAAATGGAAGCTAAACGTGACTCGGAGTGAGAAGCAGGCCCGTAAGGAAGGCTGCTGTCGACTCACGCCTTGTTTTAGGAGCTGAGCCCTGCTGCACCCTGTGTGCCTGGATGCCTAGTTCCCAGGCTGCTAAGAGCAAGAGTGAATGCTACAGAAGGACTGCGCTCTAGTTGACAGGGCCGTTCCTGAAGCCAGAGGCATTTTACAGTGCTCGTGTTGGAGAGACTGGGGACAGGGTCCCCTGCGGGAAATGGAGCGAGAAAGGGGCCTGTGTGGGAGGCAGCTCTCCACTCACCTCTCGTTTCTGAGGCTACTCCCCTTGCCCCGGGCGCGCGCCCGCAGGCCTCAAGCCAACCCCCTAACTCAAAGGAACCGCCCTGTAGAGAACTCCCGCTTCGGCTAAAAGAGCCAGGCCGGAGGCTGGAAGCGTTCTGCTGTGTGCACGCGTGAGCGCCCGGCAAGGGAGGCCCAAACCGCTTTCCGTGTGAGACGCAGGCCCCGGCAGAAGGCAGCACACGACTCCCCGCTTGTTTCAGGCAGGGAGCACTGCGGTCCCGCTTTGGCCTGGAAGTCTAACCGCAAGCGTTCTAACTCGAAGCAGCAACACTGCAGAGACACCGTGCTTTAGCTACCGTCGACCTCTGTGTGGGAGGAAGCAGTTGAGGGGGTCCTGTGGGTGAGGGGGCCCGGGGCCGGGCTCCATTCCGTAAGGCCGGGGGTGGGGGCGTGGGGGGGAGACAGGCCGGACTGCAGGGAGCTCTCCACTCACACCATGCCTCTGGGGCTGGTACCGTTGCCCCGGGGGGGTGCGTGCAGGCTGAAGGACAGCCACCCCACTCGAAGGGAAAACTCGGGAGAGAATGCGTGCCCCAGCTAAAACGGCCGCTCCCGAGGGTGGAGGCATTTTGTTGTGTGCGTGCGTGAGAGCACTGCAAGGGAGTCCCAAACCTAAATCCGAGGGAGCCGCCGGCTGCTGCACAAGGCAGCCCTCGACTCCCCCACTTGTTTCATGAAGCTCGCACCGAGGCCCCGCTTTCGCATGGAAGCCTGATCGCCTGCGTTCTACCTCCAAGAAACAGCAGTGTACAGAGACCGTGCTTGAGCTACCATCCAGCGCTCTGAGGGGGAGGGAGCAGTTTCCCGGCTACCGTGGGTGAGCGCCTGGGGAACGGGCTCCTTCCGTGCCCGCCACCGAGCGAGAAGCAGCCCGGGCCAGGAAGGCACCTCTCGACTCAGCTGTTGTCACCTGGAGCTAACACTACTGCTCCAGGTGTGCACAGGAATGCTAAGTGCTCCGCACTGGTTTGGCAGGGAGAAGCCGCTAAAGAAGCCCAGCTTCAGCTCCTTCGCCTCGCCACAGGGTGGCAGCCATTTTCCCCTCTGCTGGAGTGCAAGCCTGGGGAGGGAGTCCCAGCTGGGTTCCGGGGGGAGAAATCAGCATGGGCAGAGGGCACCCTGTCGCCTCAACTCTGGTTTCGGGAAACTCGATCGGCTCTCCCGTGTGTGCCTGGAGTCCTAAGGGCCATGCAGCCAACGCCGAGGAACAAACCTGTAGAGAACGCGGGCCTCAGCCCAGACGGCCCTTCCTGAGCCGGGACGTCCCCTGTGGGGTGCCTTTGTGAAAGCATGAGAAATGGAAGCTAAACGTGACTCGGAGTGAGAAGCAGGCCCGTAAGGAAGGCTGCTGTCGACTCACGCCTTGTTTTAGGAGCTGAGCCCTGCTGCACCCTGTGTGCCTGGATGCCTAGTTCCCAGGCTGCTAAGAGCAAGAGTGAATGCTACAGAAGGACTGCGCTCTAGTTGACAGGGCCGTTCCTGAAGCCAGAGGCATTTTACAGTGCTCGTGTTGGAGAGACTGGGGACAGGGTCCCCTGCGGGAAATGGAGCGAGAAAGGGGCCTGTGTGGGAGGCAGCTCTCCACTCACCTCTCGTTTCTGAGGCTACTCCCCTTACCCCGGGCGCGCGCCCGCAGGCCTCAAGCCAACCCCCTAACTCAAAGGAACCGCCCTGTAGAGAACTCCCGCTTCGGCTAAAAGAGCCAGGCCGGAGGCTGGAAGCGTTCTGCTGTGTGCACGCGTGAGCGCCCGGCAAGGGAGGCCCAAACCGCTTTCCGTGTGAGACGCAGGCCCCGGCAGAAGGCAGCACACGACTCCCCGCTTGTTTCAGGCAGGGAGCACTGCGGTCCCGCTTTGGCCTGGAAGTCTAACCGCAAGCGTTCTAACTCGAAGCAGCAACACTGCAGAGACACCGTGCTTTAGCTACCGTCGACCTCTGTGTGGGAGGAAGCAGTTGAGGGGGTCCTGTGGGTGAGGGGGCCCGGGGCCGGGCTCCATTCCGTAAGGCCGGGGGTGGGGGCGTGCGGGGGAGACAGGCCGGACTGCAGGGAGCTCTCCACTCACACCATGCCTCTGGGGCTGGTACCGTTGCCCCGGGGGGGTGCGTGCAGGCTGAAGGACAGCCACCCCACTCGAAGGGAAAACTCGGGAGAGAATGCGTGCCCCAGCTAAAACGGCCGCTCCCGAGGGTGGAGGCATTTTGTTGTGTGCGTGCGTGAGAGCACTGCAAGGGAGTCCCAAACCTAAATCCGAGGGAGCCGCCGGCTGCTGCACAAGGCAGCCCTCGACTCCCCCACTTGTTTCATGAAGCTCGCACCGAGGCCCCGCTTTCGCATGGAAGCCTGATCGCCTGCGTTCTACCTCCAAGAAACAGCAGTGTACAGAGACCGTGCTTGAGCTACCATCCAGCGCTCTGAGGGGGAGGGAGCAGTTTCCCGGCTACCGTGGGTGAGCGCCTGGGGAACGGGCTCCTTCCGTGCCCGCCACCGAGCGAGAAGCAGCCCGGGCCAGGAAGGCACCTCTCGACTCAGCTGTTGTCACCTGGAGCTAACACTACTGCTCCAGGTGTGCACAGGAATGCTAAGTGCTCCGCACTGGTTTGGCAGGGAGAAGCCGCTAAAGAAGCCCAGCTTCAGCTCCTTCGCCTCGCCACAGGGTGGCAGCCATTTTCCCCTCTGCTGGAGTGCAAGCCTGGGGAGGGAGTCCCAGCTGGGTTCCGGGGGGAGAAATCAGCATGGGCAGAGGGCACCCTGTCGCCTCAACTCTGGTTTCGGGAAACTCGATCGGCTCTCCCGTGTGTGCCTGGAGTCCTAAGGGCCATGCAGCCAACGCCGAGGAACAAACCTGTAGAGAACGCGGGCCTCAGCCCAGACGGCCCTTCCTGAGCCGGGACGTCCCCTGTGGGGTGCCTTTGTGAAAGCATGAGAAATGGAAGCTAAACGTGACTCGGAGTGAGAAGCAGGCCCGTAAGGAAGGCTGCTGTCGACTCACGCCTTGTTTTAGGAGCTGAGCCCTGCTGCACCCTGTGTGCCTGGATGCCTAGTTCCCAGGCTGCTAAGAGCAAGAGTGAATGCTACAGAAGGACTGCGCTCTAGTTGACAGGGCCGTTCCTGAAGCCAGAGGCATTTTACAGTGCTCGTGTTGGAGAGACTGGGGACAGGGTCCCCTGCGGGAAATGGAGCGAGAAAGGGGCCTGTGTGGGAGGCAGCTCTCCACTCACCTCTCGTTTCTGAGGCTACTCCCCTTGCCCTGGGCGCGCGCCCGCAGGCCTCAAGCCAACCCCCTAACTCAAAGGAACCGCCCTGTAGAGAACTCCCGCTTCGGCTAAAAGAGCCAGGCCGGAGGCTGGAAGCGTTCTGCTGTGTGCACGCGTGAGCGCCCGGCAAGGGAGGCCCAAACCGCTTTCCGTGTGAGACGCAGGCCCCGGCAGAAGGCAGCACACGACTCCCCGCTTGTTTCAGGCAGGGAGCACTGCGGTCCCGCTTTGGCCTGGAAGTCTAACCGCAAGCGTTCTAACTCGAAGCAGCAACACTGCAGAGACACCGTGCTTTAGCTACCGTCGACCTCTGTGTGGGAGGAAGCAGTTGAGGGGGTCCTGTGGGTGAGGGGGCCCGGGGCCGGGCTCCATTCCGTAAGGCCGGGGGTGGGGGCGTGGGGGGGAGACAGGCCGGACTGCAGGGAGCTCTCCACTCACACCATGCCTCTGGGGCTGGTACCGTTGCCCCGGGGGGGTGCGTGCAGGCTGAAGGACAGCCACCCCACTCGAAGGGAAAACTCGGGAGAGAATGCGTGCCCCAGCTAAAACGGCCGCTCCCGAGGGTGGAGG
Source organism: Mirounga angustirostris (assembly GCF_029215605.1). NCBI lineage: Eukaryota > Metazoa > Chordata > Mammalia > Carnivora > Phocidae > Mirounga > Mirounga angustirostris. The sequence continues at coordinate 190,770 of NW_026991771.1, read as the reverse complement.
CATTTTGTTGTGTGCGTGCGTGAGAGCACTGCAAGGGAGTCCCAAACCTAAATCCGAGGGAGCCGCCGGCTGCTGCACAAGGCAGCCCTCGACTCCCCCACTTGTTTCATGAAGCTCGCACCGAGGCCCCGCTTTCGCATGGAAGCCTGATCGCCTGCGTTCTACCTCCAAGAAACAGCAGTGTACAGAGACCGTGCTTGAGCTACCATCCAGCGCTCTGAGGGGGAGGGAGCAGTTTCCCGGCTACCGTGGGTGAGCGCCTGGGGAACGGGCTCCTTCCGTGCCCGCCACCGAGCGAGAAGCAGCCCGGGCCAGGAAGGCACCTCTCGACTCAGCTGTTGTCACCTGGAGCTAACACTACTGCTCCAGGTGTGCACAGGAATGCTAAGTGCTCCGCACTGGTTTGGCAGGGAGAAGCCGCTAAAGAAGCCCAGCTTCAGCTCCTTCGCCTCGCCACAGGGTGGCAGCCATTTTCCCCTCTGCTGGAGTGCAAGCCTGGGGAGGGAGTCCCAGCTGGGTTCCGGGGGGAGAAATCAGCATGGGCAGAGGGCACCCTGTCGCCTCAACTCTGGTTTCGGGAAACTCGATCGGCTCTCCCGTGTGTGCCTGGAGTCCTAAGGGCCATGCAGCCAACGCCGAGGAACAAACCTGTAGAGAACGCGGGCCTCAGCCCAGACGGCCCTTCCTGAGCCGGGACGTCCCCTGTGGGGTGCCTTTGTGAAAGCATGAGAAATGGAAGCTAAACGTGACTCGGAGTGAGAAGCAGGCCCGTAAGGAAGGCTGCTGTCGACTCACGCCTTGTTTTAGGAGCTGAGCCCTGCTGCACCCTGTGTGCCTGGATGCCTAGTTCCCAGGCTGCTAAGAGCAAGAGTGAATGCTACAGAAGGACTGCGCTCTACTTGACAGGGCCGTTCCTGAAGCCAGAGGCATTTTACAGTGCTCGTGTTGGAGAGACTGGGGACAGGGTCCCCTGCGGGAAATGGAGCGAGAAAGGGGCCTGTGTGGGAGGCAGCTCTCCACTCACCTCTCGTTTCTGAGGCTACTCCCCTTACCCCGGGCGCGCGCCCGCAGGCCTCAAGCCAACCCCCTAACTCAAAGGAACCGCCCTGTAGAGAACTCCCGCTTCGGCTAAAAGAGCCAGGCCGGAGGCTGGAAGCGTTCTGCTGTGTGCACGCGTGAGCGCCCGGCAAGGGAGGCCTAAACCGCTTTCCGTGTGAGACGCAGGCCCCGGCAGAAGGCAGCACACGACTCCCCGCTTGTTTCAGGCAGGGAGCACTGCGGTCCCGCTTTGGCCTGGAAGTCTAACCGCAAGCGTTCTAACTCGAAGCAGCAACACTGCAGAGACACCGTGCTTTAGCTACCGTCGACCTCTGTGTGGGAGGAAGCAGTTGAGGGGTTCCTGTGGGTGAGGGGGCCCGGGGCCGGGCTCCATTCCGTAAGGCCGGGGGTGGGGGCGTGCGGGGGAGACAGGCCGGACTGCAGGGAGCTCTCCACTCACACCATGCCTCTGGGGCTGGTACCGTTGCCCCGGGGGGGTGCGTGCAGGCTGAAGGACAGCCACCCCACTCGAAGGGAAAACTCGGGAGAGAATGCGTGCCCCAGCTAAAACGGCCGCTCCCGAGGGTGGAGGCATTTTGTTGTGTGCGTGCGTGAGAGCACTGCAAGGGAGTCCCAAACCTAAATCCGAGGGAGCCGCCGGCTGCTGCACAAGGCAGCCCTCGACTCCCCCACTTGTTTCATGAAGCTCGCACCGAGGCCCCGCTTTCGCATGGAAGCCTGATCGCCTGCGTTCTACCTCCAAGAAACAGCAGTGTACAGAGACCGTGCTTGAGCTACCATCCAGCGCTCTGAGGGGGAGGGAGCAGTTTCCCGGCTACCGTGGGTGAGCGCCTGGGGAACGGGCTCCTTCCGTGCCCGCCACCGAGCGAGAAGCAGCCCGGGCCAGGAAGGCACCTCTCGACTCAGCTGTTGTCACCTGGAGCTAACACTACTGCTCCAGGTGTGCACAGGAATGCTAAGTGCTCCGCACTGGTTTGGCAGGGAGAAGCCGCTAAAGAAGCCCAGCTTCAGCTCCTTCGCCTCGCCACAGGGTGGCAGCCATTTTCCCCTCTGCTGGAGTGCAAGCCTGGGGAGGGAGTCCCAGCTGGGTTCCGGGGGGAGAAATCAGCATGGGCAGAGGGCACCCTGTCGCCTCAACTCTGGTTTCGGGAAACTCGATCGGCTCTCCCGTGTGTGCCTGGAGTCCTAAGGGCCATGCAGCCAACGCCGAGGAACAAACCTGTAGAGAACGCGGGCCTCAGCCCAGACGGCCCTTCCTGAGCCGGGACGTCCCCTGTGGGGTGCCTTTGTGAAAGCATGAGAAATGGAAGCTAAACGTGACTCGGAGTGAGAAGCAGGCCCGTAAGGAAGGCTGCTGTCGACTCACGCCTTGTTTTAGGAGCTGAGCCCTGCTGCACCCTGTGTGCCTGGATGCCTAGTTCCCAGGCTGCTAAGAGCAAGAGTGAATGCTACAGAAGGACTGCGCTCTAGTTGACAGGGCCGTTCCTGAAGCCAGAGGCATTTTACAGTGCTCGTGTTGGAGAGACTGGGGACAGGGTCCCCTGCGGGAAATGGAGCGAGAAAGGGGCCTGTGTGGGAGGCAGCTCTCCACTCACCTCTCGTTTCTGAGGCTACTCCCCTTGCCCTGGGCGCGCGCCCGCAGGCCTCAAGCCAACCCCCTAACTCAAAGGAACCGCCCTGTAGAGAACTCCCGCTTCGGCTAAAAGAGCCAGGCCGGAGGCTGGAAGCGTTCTGCTGTGTGCACGCGTGAGCGCCCGGCAAGGGAGGCCCAAACCGCTTTCCGTGTGAGACGCAGGCCCCGGCAGAAGGCAGCACACGACTCCCCGCTTGTTTCAGGCAGGGAGCACTGCGGTCCCGCTTTGGCCTGGAAGTCTAACCGCAAGCGTTCTAACTCGAAGCAGCAACACTGCAGAGACACCGTGCTTTAGCTACCGTCGACCTCTGTGTGGGAGGAAGCAGTTGAGGGGGTCCTGTGGGTGAGGGGGCCCGGGGCCGGGCTCCATTCCGTAAGGCCGGGGGTGGGGGCGTGGGGGGGAGACAGGCCGGACTGCAGGGAGCTCTCCACTCACACCATGCCTCTGGGGCTGGTACCGTTGCCCCGGGGGGGTGCGTGCAGGCTGAAGGACAGCCACCCCACTCGAAGGGAAAACTCGGGAGAGAATGCGTGCCCCAGCTAAAACGGCCGCTCCCGAGGGTGGAGGCATTTTGTTGTGTGCGTGCGTGAGAGCACTGCAAGGGAGTCCCAAACCTAAATCCGAGGGAGCCGCCGGCTGCTGCACAAGGCAGCCCTCGACTCCCCCACTTGTTTCATGAAGCTCGCACCGAGGCCCCGCTTTCGCATGGAAGCCTGATCGCCTGCGTTCTACCTCCAAGAAACAGCAGTGTACAGAGACCGTGCTTGAGCTACCATCCAGCGCTCTGAGGGGGAGGGAGCAGTTTCCCGGCTACCGTGGGTGAGCGCCTGGGGAACGGGCTCCTTCCGTGCCCGCCACCGAGCGAGAAGCAGCCCGGGCCAGGAAGGCACCTCTCGACTCAGCTGTTGTCACCTGGAGCTAACACTACTGCTCCAGGTGTGCACAGGAATGCTAAGTGCTCCGCACTGGTTTGGCAGGGAGAAGCCGCTAAAGAAGCCCAGCTTCAGCTCCTTCGCCTCGCCACAGGGTGGCAGCCATTTTCCCCTCTGCTGGAGTGCAAGCCTGGGGAGGGAGTCCCAGCTGGGTTCCGGGGGGAGAAATCAGCATGGGCAGAGGGCACCCTGTCGCCTCAACTCTGGTTTCGGGAAACTCGATCGGCTCTCCCGTGTGTGCCTGGAGTCCTAAGGGCCATGCAGCCAACGCCGAGGAACAAACCTGTAGAGAACGCGGGCCTCAGCCCAGACGGCCCTTCCTGAGCCGGGACGTCCCCTGTGGGGTGCCTTTGTGAAAGCATGAGAAATGGAAGCTAAACGTGACTCGGAGTGAGAAGCAGGCCCGTAAGGAAGGCTGCTGTCGACTCACGCCTTGTTTTAGGAGCTGAGCCCTGCTGCACCCTGTGTGCCTGGATGCCTAGTTCCCAGGCTGCTAAGAGCAAGAGTGAATGCTACAGAAGGACTGCGCTCTACTTGACAGGGCCGTTCCTGAAGCCAGAGGCATTTTACAGTGCTCGTGTTGGAGAGACTGGGGACAGGGTCCCCTGCGGGAAATGGAGCGAGAAAGGGGCCTGTGTGGGAGGCAGCTCTCCACTCACCTCTCGTTTCTGAGGCTACTCCCCTTACCCCGGGCGCGCGCCCGCAGGCCTCAAGCCAACCCCCTAACTCAAAGGAACCGCCCTGTAGAGAACTCCCGCTTCGGCTAAAAGAGCCAGGCCGGAGGCTGGAAGCGTTCTGCTGTGTGCACGCGTGAGCGCCCGGCAAGGGAGGCCTAAACCGCTTTCCGTGTGAGACGCAGGCCCCGGCAGAAGGCAGCACACGACTCCCCGCTTGTTTCAGGCAGGGAGCACTGCGGTCCCGCTTTGGCCTGGAAGTCTAACCGCAAGCGTTCTAACTCGAAGCAGCAACACTGCAGAGACACCGTGCTTTAGCTACCGTCGACCTCTGTGTGGGAGGAAGCAGTTGAGGGGTTCCTGTGGGTGAGGGGGCCCGGGGCCGGGCTCCATTCCGTAAGGCCGGGGGTGGGGGCGTGCGGGGGAGACAGGCCGGACTGCAGGGAGCTCTCCACTCACACCATGCCTCTGGGGCTGGTACCGTTGCCCCGGGGGGGTGCGTGCAGGCTGAAGGACAGCCACCCCACTCGAAGGGAAAACTCGGGAGAGAATGCGTGCCCCAGCTAAAACGGCCGCTCCCGAGGGTGGAGGCATTTTGTTGTGTGCGTGCGTGAGAGCACTGCAATGGAGTCCCAAACCTAAATCCGAGGGAGCCGCCGGCTGCTGCACAAGGCAGCCCTCGACTCCCCCACTTGTTTCATGAAGCTCGCACCGAGGCCCCGCTTTCGCATGGAAGCCTGATCGCCTGCGTTCTACCTCCAAGAAACAGCAGTGTACAGAGACCGTGCTTGAGCTACCATCCAGCGCTCTGAGGGGGAGGGAGCAGTTTCCCGGCTACCGTGGGTGAGCGCCTGGGGAACGGGCTCCTTCCGTGCCCGCCACCGAGCGAGAAGCAGCCCGGGCCAGGAAGGCACCTCTCGACTCAGCTGTTGTCACCTGGAGCTAACACTACTGCTCCAGGTGTGCACAGGAATGCTAAGTGCTCCGCACTGGTTTGGCAGGGAGAAGCCGCTAAAGAAGCCCAGCTTCAGCTCCTTCGCCTCGCCACAGGGTGGCAGCCATTTTCCCCTCTGCTGGAGTGCAAGCCTGGGGAGGGAGTCCCAGCTGGGTTCCGGGGGGAGAAATCAGCATGGGCAGAGGGCACCCTGTCGCCTCAACTCCGGTTTCGGGAAACTCGATCGGCTCTCCCGTGTGTGCCTGGAGTCCTAAGGGCCATCCAGCCAACGCCGAGGAACAAACCTGTAGAGAACGCGGGCCTCAGCCCAGACGGCCCTTCCTGAGCCGGGACGTCCCCTGTGGGGTGCCTTTGTGAAAGCATGAGAAATGGAAGCTAAACGTGACTCGGAGTGAGAAGCAGGCCCGTAAGGAAGGCTGCTGTCGACTCACGCCTTGTTTTAGGAGCTGAGCCCTGCTGCACCCTGTGTGCCTGGATGCCTAGTTCCCAGGCTGCTAAGAGCAAGAGTGAATGCTACAGAAGGACTGCGCTCTAGTTGACAGGGCCGTTCCTGAAGCCAGAGGCATTTTACAGTGCTCGTGTTGGAGAGACTGGGGACAGGGTCCCCTGCGGGAAATGGAGCGAGAAAGGGGCCTGTGTGGGAGGCAGCTCTCCACTCACCTCTCGTTTCTGAGGCTACTCCCCTTGCCCTGGGCGCGCGCCCGCAGGCCTCAAGCCAACCCCCTAACTCAAAGGAACCGCCCTGTAGAGAACTCCCGCTTCGGCTAAAAGAGCCAGGCCGGAGGCTGGAAGCGTTCTGCTGTGTGCACGCGTGAGCGCCCGGCAAGGGAGGCCCAAACCGCTTTCCGTGTGAGACGCAGGCCCCGGCAGAAGGCAGCACACGACTCCCCGCTTGTTTCAGGCAGGGAGCACTGCGGTCCCGCTTTGGCCTGGAAGTCTAACCGCAAGCGTTCTAACTCGAAGCAGCAACACTGCAGAGACACCGTGCTTTAGCTACCGTCGACCTCTGTGTGGGAGGAAGCAGTTGAGGGGCCCTGTGGGTGAGGGGGCCCGGGGCCGGGCTCCATTCCGTAAGGCCGGGGGTGGGGGCGTGGGGGGGAGACAGGCCGGACTGCAGGGAGCTCTCCACTCACACCATGCCTCTGGGGCTGGTACCGTTGCCCCGGGGGGGTGCGTGCAGGCTGAAGGACAGCCACCCCACTCGAAGGGAAAACTCGGGAGAGAATGCGTGCCCCAGCTAAAACGGCCGCTCCCGAGGGTGGAGGCATTTTGTTGTGTGCGTGCGTGAGAGCACTGCAAGGGAGTCCCAAACCTAAATCCGAGGGAGCCGCCGGCTGCTGCACAAGGCAGCCCTCGACTCCCCCACTTGTTTCATGAAGCTCGCACCGAGGCCCCGCTTTCGCATGGAAGCCTGATCGCCTGCGTTCTACCTCCAAGAAACAGCAGTGTACAGAGACCTTGCTTGAGCTACCATCCAGCGCTCTGAGGGGGAGGGAGCAGTTTCCCGGCTACCGTGGGTGAGCGCCTGGGGAACGGGCTCCTTCCGTGCCCGCCACCGAGCGAGAAGCAGCCCGGGCCAGGAAGGCACCTCTCGACTCAGCTGTTGTCACCTGGAGCTAACACTACTGCTCCAGGTGTGCACAGGAATGCTAAGTGCTCCGCACTGGTTTGGCAGGGAGAAGCCGCTAAAGAAGCCCAGCTTCAGCTCCTTCGCCTCGCCACAGGGTGGCAGCCATTTTCCCCTCTGCTGGAGTGCAAGCCTGGGGAGGGAGTCCCAGCTGGGTTCCGGGGGGAGAAATCAGCATGGGCAGAGGGCACCCTGTCGCCTCAACTCTGGTTTCGGGAAACTCGATCGGCTCTCCCGTGTGTGCCTGGAGTCCTAAGGGCCATGCAGCCAACGCCGAGGAACAAACCTGTAGAGAACGCGGGCCTCAGCACAGACGGCCCTTCCTGAGCCGGGACGTCACCTGTGGGGTGCCTTTGTGAAAGCATGAGAAATGGAAGCTAAACGTGACTCGGAGTGAGAAGCAGGCCCGTAAGGAAGGCTGCTGTCGACTCACGCCTTGTTTTAGGAGCTGAGCCCTGCTGCACCCTGTGTGCCTGGATGCCTAGTTCCCAGGCTGCTAAGAGCAAGAGTGAATGCTACAGAAGGACTGCGCTCTAGTTGACAGGGCCGTTCCTGAAGCCAGAGGCATTTTACAGTGCTCGTGTTGGAGAGACTGGGGACAGGGTCCCCTGCGGGAAATGGAGCGAGAAAGGGGCCTGTGTGGGAGGCAGCTCTCCACTCACCTCTCGTTTCTGAGGCTACTCCCCTTACCCCGGGCGCGCGCCCGCAGGCCTCAAGCCAACCCCCTAACTCAAAGGAACCGCCCTGTAGAGAACTCCCGCTTCGGCTAAAAGAGCCAGGCCGGAGGCTGGAAGCGTTCTGCTGTGTGCACGCGTGAGCGCCCGGCAAGGGAGGCCCAAACCGCTTTCCGTGTGAGACGCAGGCCCCGGCAGAAGGCAGCACACGACTCCCCGCTTGTTTCAGGCAGGGAGCACTGCGGTCCCGCTTTGGCCTGGAAGTCTAACCGCAAGCGTTCTAACTCGAAGCAGCAACACTGCAGAGACACCGTGCTTTAGCTACCGTCGACCTCTGTGTGGGAGGAAGCAGTTGAGGGGGTCCTGTGGGTGAGGGGGCCCGGGGCCGGGCTCCATTCCGTAAGGCCGGGGGTGGGGGCGTGGGGGGGAGACAGTCCGGACTGCAGGGAGCTCTCCACTCACACCATGCCTCTGGGGCTGGTACCGTTGCCCCGGGGGGGTGCGTGCAGGCTGAAGGACAGCCACCCCACTCGAAGGGAAAACTCGGGAGAGAATGCGTGCCCCAGCTAAAACGGCCGCTCCCGAGGGTGGAGGCATTTTGTTGTGTGCGTGCGTGAGAGCACTGCAAGGGAGTCCCAAACCTAAATCCGAGGGAGCCGCCGGCTGCTGCACAAGGCAGCCCTCGACTCCCCCACTTGTTTCATGAAGCTCGCACCGAGGCCCCGCTTTCGCATGGAAGCCTGATCGCCTGCGTTCTACCTCCAAGAAACAGCAGTGTACAGAGACCTTGCTTGAGCTACCATCCAGCGCTCTGAGGGGGAGGGAGCAGTTTCCCGGCTACCGTGGGTGAGCGCCTGGGGAACGGGCTCCTTCCGTGCCCGCCACCGAGCGAGAAGCAGCCCGGGCCAGGAAGGCACCTCTCGACTCAGCTGTTGTCACCTGGAGCTAACACTACTGCTCCAGGTGTGCACAGGAATGCTAAGTGCTCCGCACTGGTTTGGCAGGGAGAAGCCGCTAAAGAAGCCCAGCTTCAGCTCCTTCGCCTCGCCACAGGGTGGCAGCCATTTTCCCCTCTGCTGGAGTGCAAGCCTGGGGAGGGAGTCCCAGCTGGGTTCCGGGGGGAGAAATCAGCATGGGCAGAGGGCACCCTGTCGCCTCAACTCTGGTTTCGGGAAACTCGATCGGCTCTCCCGTGTGTGCCTGGAGTCCTAAGGGCCATCCAGCCAACGCCGAGGAACAAACCTGTAGAGAACGCGGGCCTCAGCCCAGACGGCCCTTCCTGAGCCGGGACGTCCCCTGTGGGGTGCCTTTGTGAAAGCATGAGAAATGGAAGCTAAACGTGACTCGGAGTGAGAAGCAGGCCCGTAAGGAAGGCTGCTGTCGACTCACGCCTTGTTTTAGGAGCTGAGCCCTGCTGCACCCTGTGTGCCTGGATGCCTAGTTCCCAGGCTGCTAAGAGCAAGAGTGAATGCTACAGAAGGACTGCGCTCTAGTTGACAGGGCCGTTCCTGAAGCCAGAGGCATTTTACAGTGCTCGTGTTGGAGAGACTGGGGACAGGGTCCCCTGCGGGAAATGGAGCGAGAAAGGGGCCTGTGTGGGAGGCAGCTCTCCACTCACCTCTCGTTTCTGAGGCTACTCCCCTTGCCCCGGGCGCGCGCCCGCAGGCCTCAAGCCAACCCCCTAACTCAAAGGAACCGCCCTGTAGAGAACTCCCGCTTCGGCTAAAAGAGCCAGGCCGGAGGCTGGAAGCGTTCTGCTGTGTGCACGCGTGAGCGCCCGGCAAGGGAGGCCCAAACCGCTTTCCGTGTGAGACGCAGGCCCCGGCAGAAGGCAGCACACGACTCCCCGCTTGTTTCAGGCAGGGAGCACTGCGGTCCCGCTTTGGCCTGGAAGTCTAACCGCAAGCGTTCTAACTCGAAGCAGCAACACTGCAGAGACACCGTGCTTTAGCTACCTTCGACCTCTGTGTGGGAGGAAGCAGTTGAGGGGGTCCTGTGGTTGAGGGGGCCCGGGGCCGGGCTCCATTCCGTAAGGCCGGGGGTGGGGGCGTGGGGGGGAGACAGGCCGGACTGCAGGGAGCTCTCCACTCACACCATGCCTCTGGGGCTGGTACCGTTGCCCCGGGGGGGTGCGTGCAGGCTGAAGGACAGCCACCCCACTCGAAGGGAAAACTCGGGAGAGAATGCGTGCCCCAGCTAAAACGGCCGCTCCCGAGGGTGGAGGCATTTTGTTGTGTGCGTGCGTGAGAGCACTGCAAGGGAGTCCCAAACCTAAATCCGAGGGAGCCGCCGGCTGCTGCACAAGGCAGCCCTCGACTCCCCCACTTGTTTCATGAAGCTCGCACCGAGGCCCCGCTTTCGCATGGAAGCCTGATCGCCTGCGTTCTACCTCCAAGAAACAGCAGTGTACAGAGACCGTGCTTGAGCTACCATCCAGCGCTCTGAGGGGGAGGGAGCAGTTTCCCGGCTACCGTGGGTGAGCGCCTGGGGAACGGGCTCCTTCCGTGCCCGCCACCGAGCGAGAAGCAGCCCGGGCCAGGAAGGCACCTCTCGACTCAGCTGTTGTCACCTGGAGCTAACACTACTGCTCCAGGTGTGCACAGGAATGCTAAGTGCTCCGCACTGGTTTGGCAGGGAGAAGCCGCTAAAGAAGCCCAGCTTCAGCTCCTTCGCCTCGCCACAGGGTGGCAGCCATTTTCCCCTCTGCTGGAGTGCAAGCCTGGGGAGGGAGTCCCAGCTGGGTTCCGGGGGGAGAAATCAGCATGGGCAGAGGGCACCCTGTCGCCTCAACTCTGGTTTCGGGAAACTCGATCGGCTCTCCCGTGTGTGCCTGGAGTCCTAAGGGCCATCCAGCCAACGCCGAGGAACAAACCTGTAGAGAACGCGGGCCTCAGCCCAGACGGCCCTTCCTGAGCCGGGACGTCCCCTGTGGGGTGCCTTTGTGAAAGCATGAGAAATGGAAGCTAAACGTGACTCGGAGTGAGAAGCAGGCCCGTAAGGAAGGCTGCTGTCGACTCACGCCTTGTTTTAGGAGCTGAGCCCTGCTGCACCCTGTGTGCCTGGATGCCTAGTTCCCAGGCTGCTAAGAGCAAGAGTGAATGCTACAGAAGGACTGCGCTCTAGTTGACAGGGCCGTTCCTGAAGCCAGAGGCATTTTACAGTGCTCGTGTTGGAGAGACTGGGGACAGGGTCCCCTGCGGGAAATGGAGCGAGAAAGGGGCCTGTGTGGGAGGCAGCTCTCCACTCACCTCTCGTTTCTGAGGCTACTCCCCTTGCCCCGGGCGCGCGCCCGCAGGCCTCAAGCCAACCCCCTAACTCAAAGGAACCGCCCTGTAGAGAACTCCCGCTTCGGCTAAAAGAGCCAGGCCGGAGGCTGGAAGCGTTCTGCTGTGTGCACGCGTGAGCGCCCGGCAAGGGAGGCCCAAACCGCTTTCCGTGTGAGACGCAGGCCCCGGCAGAAGGCAGCACACGACTCCCCGCTTGTTTCAGGCAGGGAGCACTGCGGTCCCGCTTTGGCCTGGAAGTCTAACCGCAAGCGTTCTAACTCGAAGCAGCAACACTGCAGAGACACCGTGCTTTAGCTACCGTCGACCTCTGTGTGGGAGGAAGCAGTTGAGGGGGTCCTGTGGGTGAGGGGGCCCGGGGCCGGGCTCCATTCCGTAAGGCCGGGGGTGGGGGCGTGGGGGGGAGACAGGCCGGACTGCAGGGAGCTCTCCACTCACACCATGCCTCTGGGGCTGGTACCGTTGCCCCGGGGGGGTGCGTGCAGGCTGAAGGACAGCCACCCCACTCGAAGGGAAAACTCGGGAGAGAATGCGTGCCCCAGCTAAAACGGCCGCTCCCGAGGGTGGAGGCATTTTGTTGTGTGCGTGCGTGAGAGCACTGCAAGGGAGTCCCAAACCTAAATCCGAGGGAGCCGCCGGCTGCTGCACAAGGCAGCCCTCGACTCCCCCACTTGTTTCATGAAGCTCGCACCGAGGCCCCGCTTTCGCATGGAAGCCTGATCGCCTGCGTTCTACCTCCAAGAAACAGCAGTGTACAGAGACCGTGCTTGAGCTACCATCCAGCGCTCTGAGGGGGAGGGAGCAGTTTCCCGGCTACCGTGGGTGAGCGCCTGGGGAACGGGCTCCTTCCGTGCCCGCCACCGAGCGAGAAGCAGCCCGGGCCAGGAAGGCACCTCTCGACTCAGCTGTTGTCACCTGGAGCTAACACTACTGCTCCAGGTGTGCACAGGAATGCTAAGTGCTCCGCACTGGTTTGGCAGGGAGAAGCCGCTAAAGAAGCCCAGCTTCAGCTCCTTCGCCTCGCCACAGGGTGGCAGCCATTTTCCCCTCTGCTGGAGTGCAAGCCTGGGGAGGGAGTCCCAGCTGGGTTCCGGGGGGAGAAATCAGCATGGGCAGAGGGCACCCTGTCGCCTCAACTCCGGTTTCGGGAAACTCGATCGGCTCTCCCGTGTGTGCCTGGAGTCCTAAGGGCCATCCAGCCAACGCCGAGGAACAAACCTGTAGAGAACGCGGGCCTCAGCACAGACGGCCCTTCCTGAGCCGGGACGTCCCCTGTGGGGTGCCTTTGTGAAAGCATGAGAAATGGAAGCTAAACGTGACTCGGAGTGAGAAGCAGGCCCGTAAGGAAGGCTGCTGTCGACTCACGCCTTGTTTTAGGAGCTGAGCCCTGCTGCACCCTGTGTGCCTGGATGCCTAGTTCCCAGGCTGCTAAGAGCAAGAGTGAATGCTACAGAAGGACTGCGCTCTAGTTGACAGGGCCGTTCCTGAAGCCAGAGGCATTTTACAGTGCTCGTGTTGGAGAGACTGGGGACAGGGTCCCCTGCGGGAAATGGAGCGAGAAAGGGGCCTGTGTGGGAGGCAGCTCTCCACTCACCTCTCGTTTCTGAGGCTACTCCCCTTGCCCCGGGCGCGCGCCCGCAGGCCTCAAGCCAACCCCCTAACTCAAAGGAACCGCCCTGTAGAGAACTCCCGCTTCGGCTAAAAGAGCCAGGCCGGAGGCTGGAAGCGTTCTGCTGTGTGCACGCGTGAGCGCCCGGCAAGGGAGGCCCAAACCGCTTTCCGTGTGAGACGCAGGCCCCGGCAGAAGGCAGCACACGACTCCCCGCTTGTTTCAGGCAGGGAGCACTGCGGTCCCGCTTTGGCCTGGAAGTCTAACCGCAAGCGTTCTAACTCGAAGCAGCAACACTGCAGAGACACCGTGCTTTAGCTACCGTCGACCTCTGTGTGGGAGGAAGCAGTTGAGGGGGTCCTGTGGGTGAGGGGGCCCGGGGCCGGGCTCCATTCCGTAAGGCCGGGGGTGGGGGCGTGGGGGGGAGACAGGCCGGACTGCAGGGAGCTCTCCACTCACACCATGCCTCTGGGGCTGGTACCGTTGCCCCGGGGGGGTGCGTGCAGGCTGAAGGACAGCCACCCCACTCGAAGGGAAAACTCGGGAGAGAATGCGTGCCCCAGCTAAAACGGCCGCTCCCGAGGGTGGAGGCATTTTGTTGTGTGCGTGCGTGAGAGCACTGCAAGGGAGTCCCAAACCTAAATCCGAGGGAGCCGCCGGCTGCTGCACAAGGCAGCCCTCGACTCCCCCACTTGTTTCATGAAGCTCGCACCGAGGCCCCGCTTTCGCATGGAAGCCTGATCGCCTGCGTTCTACCTCCAAGAAACAGCAGTGTACAGAGACCGTGCTTGAGCTACCATCCAGCGCTCTGAGGGGGAGGGAGCAGTTTCCCGGCTACCGTGGGTGAGCGCCTGGGGAACGGGCTCCTTCCGTGCCCGCCACCGAGCGAGAAGCAGCCCGGGCCAGGAAGGCACCTCTCGACTCAGCTGTTGTCACCTGGAGCTAACACTACTGCTCCAGGTGTGCACAGGAATGCTAAGTGCTCCGCACTGGTTTGGCAGGGAGAAGCCGCTAAAGAAGCCCAGCTTCAGCTCCTTCGCCTCGCCACAGGGTGGCAGCCATTTTCCCCTCTGCTGGAGTGCAAGCCTGGGGAGGGAGTCCCAGCTGGGTTCCGGGGGGAGAAATCAGCATGGGCAGAGGGCACCCTGTCGCCTCAACTCTGGTTTCGGGAAACTCGATCGGCTCTCCCGTGTGTGCCTGGAGTCCTAAGGGCCATGCAGCCAACGCCGAGGAACAAACCTGTAGAGAACGCGGGCCTCAGCCCAGACGGCCCTTCCTGAGCCGGGACGTCCCCTGTGGGGTGCCTTTGTGAAAGCATGAGAAATGGAAGCTAAACGTGACTCGGAGTGAGAAGCAGGCCCGTAAGGAAGGCTGCTGTCGACTCACGCCTTGTTTTAGGAGCTGAGCCCTGCTGCACCCTGTGTGCCTGGATGCCTAGTTCCCAGGCTGCTAAGAGCAAGAGTGAATGCTACAGAAGGACTGCGCTCTAGTTGACAGGGCCGTTCCTGAAGCCAGAGGCATTTTACAGTGCTCGTGTTGGAGAGACTGGGGACAGGGTCCCCTGCGGGAAATGGAGCGAGAAAGGGGCCTGTGTGGGAGGCAGCTCTCCACTCACCTCTCGTTTCTGAGGCTACTCCCCTTGCCCCGGGCGCGCGCCCGCAGGCCTCAAGCCAACCCCCTAACTCAAAGGAACCGCCCTGTAGAGAACTCCCGCTTCGGCTAAAAGAGCCAGGCCGGAGGCTGGAAGCGTTCTGCTGTGTGCACGCGTGAGCGCCCGGCAAGGGAGGCCCAAACCGCTTTCCGTGTGAGACGCAGGCCCCGGCAGAAGGCAGCACACGACTCCCCGCTTGTTTCAGGCAGGGAGCACTGCGGTCCCGCTTTGGCCTGGAAGTCTAACCGCAAGCGTTCTAACTCGAAGCAGCAACACTGCAGAGACACCGTGCTTTAGCTACCGTCGACCTCTGTGTGGGAGGAAGCAGTTGAGGGGGTCCTGTGGGTGAGGGGGCCCGGGGCCGGGCTCCATTCCGTAAGGCCGGGGGTGGGGGCGTGGGGGGGAGACAGGCCGGACTGCAGGGAGCTCTCCACTCACACCATGCCTCTGGGGCTGGTACCGTTGCCCCGGGGGGGTGCGTGCAGGCTGAAGGACAGCCACCCCACTCGAAGGGAAAACTCGGGAGAGAATGCGTGCCCCAGCTAAAACGGCCGCTCCCGAGGGTGGAGGCATTTTGTTGTGTGCGTGCGTGAGAGCACTGCAAGGGAGTCCCAAACCTAAATCCGAGGGAGCCGCCGGCTGCTGCACAAGGCAGCCCTCGACTCCCCCACTTGTTTCATGAAGCTCGCACCGAGGCCCCGCTTTCGCATGGAAGCCTGATCGCCTGCGTTCTACCTCCAAGAAACAGCAGTGTACAGAGACCGTGCTTGAGCTACCATCCAGCGCTCTGAGGGGGAGGGAGCAGTTTCCCGGCTACCGTGGGTGAGCGCCTGGGGAACGGGCTCCTTCCGTGCCCGCCACCGAGCGAGAAGCAGCCCGGGCCAGGAAGGCACCTCTCGACTCAGCTGTTGTCACCTGGAGCTAACACTACTGCTCCAGGTGTGCACAGGAATGCTAAGTGCTCCGCACTGGTTTGGCAGGGAGAAGCCGCTAAAGAAGCCCAGCTTCAGCTCCTTCGCCTCGCCACAGGGTGGCAGCCATTTTCCCCTCTGCTGGAGTGCAAGCCTGGGGAGGGAGTCCCAGCTGGGTTCCGGGGGGAGAAATCAGCATGGGCAGAGGGCACCCTGTCGCCTCAACTCTGGTTTCGGGAAACTCGATCGGCTCTCCCGTGTGTGCCTGGAGTCCTAAGGGCCATGCAGCCAACGCCGAGGAACAAACCTGTAGAGAACGCGGGCCTCAGCCCAGACGGCCCTTCCTGAGCCGGGACGTCCCCTGTGGGGTGCCTTTGTGAAAGCATGAGAAATGGAAGCTAAACGTGACTCGGAGTGAGAAGCAGGCCCGTAAGGAAGGCTGCTGTCGACTCACGCCTTGTTTTAGGAGCTGAGCCCTGCTGCACCCTGTGTGCCTGGATGCCTAGTTCCCAGGCTGCTAAGAGCAAGAGTGAATGCTACAGAAGGACTGCGCTCTAGTTGACAGGGCCGTTCCTGAAGCCAGAGGCATTTTACAGTGCTCGTGTTGGAGAGACTGGGGACAGGGTCCCCTGCGGGAAATGGAGCGAGAAAGGGGCCTGTGTGGGAGGCAGCTCTCCACTCACCTCTCGTTTCTGAGGCTACTCCCCTTACCCCGGGCGCGCGCCCGCAGGCCTCAAGCCAACCCCCTAACTCAAAGGAACCGCCCTGTAGAGAACTCCCGCTTCGGCTAAAAGAGCCAGGCCGGAGGCTGGAAGCGTTCTGCTGTGTGCACGCGTGAGCGCCCGGCAAGGGAGGCCCAAACCGCTTTCCGTGTGAGACGCAGGCCCCGGCAGAAGGCAGCACACGACTCCCCGCTTGTTTCAGGCAGGGAGCACTGCGGTCCCGCTTTGGCCTGGAAGTCTAACCGCAAGCGTTCTAACTCGAAGCAGCAACACTGCAGAGACACCGTGCTTTAGCTACCGTCGACCTCTGTGTGGGAGGAAGCAGTTGAGGGGGTCCTGTGGGTGAGGGGGCCCGGGGCCGGGCTCCATTCCGTAAGGCCGGGGGTGGGGGCGTGGGGGGGAGACAGGCCGGACTGCAGGGAGCTCTCCACTCACACCATGCCTCTGGGGCTGGTACCGTTGCCCCGGGGGGGTGCGTGCAGGCTGAAGGACAGCCACCCCACTCGAAGGGAAAACTCGGGAGAGAATGCGTGCCCCAGCTAAAACGGCCGCTCCCGAGGGTGGAGGCATTTTGTTGTGTGCGTGCGTGAGAGCACTGCAAGGGAGTCCCAAACCTAAATCCGAGGGAGCCGCCGGCTGCTGCACAAGGCAGCCCTCGACTCCCCCACTTGTTTCATGAAGCTCGCACCGAGGCCCCGCTTTCGCATGGAAGCCTGATCGCCTGCGTTCTACCTCCAAGAAACAGCAGTGTACAGAGACCGTGCTTGAGCTACCATCCAGCGCTCTGAGGGGGAGGGAGCAGTTTCCCGGCTACCGTGGGTGAGCGCCTGGGGAACGGGCTCCTTCCGTGCCCGCCACCGAGCGAGAAGCAGCCCGGGCCAGGAAGGCACCTCTCGACTCAGCTGTTGTCACCTGGAGCTAAC
This sequence comes from Mirounga angustirostris, assembly GCF_029215605.1. Taxonomy (NCBI): domain Eukaryota; kingdom Metazoa; phylum Chordata; class Mammalia; order Carnivora; family Phocidae; genus Mirounga; species Mirounga angustirostris. Next base: position 174,115 of record NW_026991771.1, on the reverse strand, counting down.
ACTACTGCTCCAGGTGTGCACAGGAATGCTAAGTGCTCCGCACTGGTTTGGCAGGGAGAAGCCGCTAAAGAAGCCCAGCTTCAGCTCCTTCGCCTCGCCACAGGGTGGCAGCCATTTTCCCCTCTGCTGGAGTGCAAGCCTGGGGAGGGAGTCCCAGCTGGGTTCCGGGGGGAGAAATCAGCATGGGCAGAGGGCACCCTGTCGCCTCAACTCCGGTTTCGGGAAACTCGATCGGCTCTCCCGTGTGTGCCTGGAGTCCTAAGGGCCATCCAGCCAACGCCGAGGAACAAACCTGTAGAGAACGCGGGCCTCAGCACAGACGGCCCTTCCTGAGCCGGGACGTCCCCTGTGGGGTGCCTTTGTGAAAGCATGAGAAATGGAAGCTAAACGTGACTCGGAGTGAGAAGCAGGCCCGTAAGGAAGGCTGCTGTCGACTCACGCCTTGTTTTAGGAGCTGAGCCCTGCTGCACCCTGTGTGCCTGGATGCCTAGTTCCCAGGCTGCTAAGAGCAAGAGTGAATGCTACAGAAGGACTGCGCTCTAGTTCACAGGGCCGTTCCTGAAGCCAGAGGCATTTTACAGTGCTCGTGTTGGAGAGACTGGGGACAGGGTCCCCTGCGGGAAATGGAGCGAGAAAGGGGCCTGTGTGGGAGGCAGCTCTCCACTCACCTCTCGTTTCTGAGGCTACTCCCCTTGCCCCGGGCGCGCGCCCGCAGGCCTCAAGCCAACCCCCTAACTCAAAGGAACCGCCCTGTAGAGAACTCCCGCTTCGGCTAAAAGAGCCAGGCCGGAGGCTGGAAGCGTTCTGCTGTGTGCACGCGTGAGCGCCCGGCAAGGGAGGCCCAAACCGCTTTCCGTGTGAGACGCAGGCCCCGGCAGAAGGCAGCACACGACTCCCCGCTTGTTTCAGGCAGGGAGCACTGCGGTCCCGCTTTGGCCTGGAAGTCTAACCGCAAGCGTTCTAACTCGAAGCAGCAACACTGCAGAGACACCGTGCTTTAGCTACCGTCGACCTCTGTGTGGGAGGAAGCAGTTGAGGGGGTCCTGTGGGTGAGGGGGCCCGGGGCCGGGCTCCATTCCGTAAGGCCGGGGGTGGGGGCGTGGGGGGGAGACAGGCCGGACTGCAGGGAGCTCTCCACTCACACCATGCCTCTGGGGCTGGTACCGTTGCCCCGGGGGGGTGCGTGCAGGCTGAAGGACAGCCACCCCACTCGAAGGGAAAACTCGGGAGAGAATGCGTGCCCCAGCTAAAACGGCCGCTCCCGAGGGTGGAGGCATTTTGTTGTGTGCGTGCGTGAGAGCACTGCAAGGGAGTCCCAAACCTAAATCCGAGGGAGCCGCCGGCTGCTGCACAAGGCAGCCCTCGACTCCCCCACTTGTTTCATGAAGCTCGCACCGAGGCCCCGCTTTCGCATGGAAGCCTGATCGCCTGCGTTCTACCTCCAAGAAACAGCAGTGTACAGAGACCGTGCTTGAGCTACCATCCAGCGCTCTGAGTTGGAGGGAGCAGTTTCCCGGCTACCGTGGGTGAGCGCCTGGGGAACGGGCTCCTTCCGTGCCCGCCACCGAGCGAGAAGCAGCCCGGGCCAGGAAGGCACCTCTCGACTCAGCTGTTGTCACCTGGAGCTAACACTACTGCTCCAGGTGTGCACAGGAATGCTAAGTGCTCCGCACTGGTTTGGCAGGGAGAAGCCGCTAAAGAAGCCCAGCTTCAGCTCCTTCGCCTCGCCACAGGGTGGCAGCCATTTTCCCCTCTGCTGGAGTGCAAGCCTGGGGAGGGAGTCCCAGCTGGGTTCCGGGGGGAGAAATCAGCATGGGCAGAGGGCACCCTGTCGCCTCAACTCTGGTTTCGGGAAACTCGATCGGCTCTCCCGTGTGTGCCTGGAGTCCTAAGGGCCATGCAGCCAACGCCGAGGAACAAACCTGTAGAGAACGCGGGCCTCAGCCCAGACGGCCCTTCCTGAGCCGGGACGTCCCCTGTGGGGTGCCTTTGTGAAAGCATGAGAAATGGAAGCTAAACGTGACTCGGAGTGAGAAGCAGGCCCGTAAGGAAGGCTGCTGTCGACTCACGCCTTGTTTTAGGAGCTGAGCCCTGCTGCACCCTGTGTGCCTGGATGCCTAGTTCCCAGGCTGCTAAGAGCAAGAGTGAATGCTACAGAAGGACTGCGCTCTAGTTGACAGGGCCGTTCCTGAAGCCAGAGGCATTTTACAGTGCTCGTGTTGGAGAGACTGGGGACAGGGTCCCCTGCGGGAAATGGAGCGAGAAAGGGGCCTGTGTGGGAGGCAGCTCTCCACTCACCTCTCGTTTCTGAGGCTACTCCCCTTGCCCCGGGCGCGCGCCCGCAGGCCTCAAGCCAACCCCCTAACTCAAAGGAACCGCCCTGTAGAGAACTCCCGCTTCGGCTAAAAGAGCCAGGCCGGAGGCTGGAAGCGTTCTGCTGTGTGCACGCGTGAGCGCCCGGCAAGGGAGGCCCAAACCGCTTTCCGTGTGAGACGCAGGCCCCGGCAGAAGGCAGCACACGACTCCCCGCTTGTTTCAGGCAGGGAGCACTGCGGTCCCGCTTTGGCCTGGAAGTCTAACCGCAAGCGTTCTAACTCGAAGCAGCAACACTGCAGAGACACCGTGCTTTAGCTACCGTCGACCTCTGTGTGGGAGGAAGCAGTTGAGGGGGTCCTGTGGGTGAGGGGGCCCGGGGCCGGGCTCCATTCCGTAAGGCCGGGGGTGGGGGCGTGGGGGGGAGACAGGCCGGACTGCAGGGAGCTCTCCACTCACACCATGCCTCTGGGGCTGGTACCGTTGCCCCGGGGGGGTGCGTGCAGGCTGAAGGACAGCCACCCCACTCGAAGGGAAAACTCGGGAGAGAATGCGTGCCCCAGCTAAAACGGCCGCTCCCGAGGGTGGAGGCATTTTGTTGTGTGCGTGCGTGAGAGCACTGCAAGGGAGTCCCAAACCTAAATCCGAGGGAGCCGCCGGCTGCTGCACAAGGCAGCCCTCGACTCCCCCACTTGTTTCATGAAGCTCGCACCGAGGCCCCGCTTTCGCATGGAAGCCTGATCGCCTGCGTTCTACCTCCAAGAAACAGCAGTGTACAGAGACCGTGCTTGAGCTACCATCCAGCGCTCTGAGGGGGAGGGAGCAGTTTCCCGGCTACCGTGGGTGAGCGCCTGGGGAACGGGCTCCTTCCGTGCCCGCCACCGAGCGAGAAGCAGCCCGGGCCAGGAAGGCACCTCTCGACTCAGCTGTTGTCACCTGGAGCTAACACTACTGCTCCAGGTGTGCACAGGAATGCTAAGTGCTCCGCACTGGTTTGGCAGGGAGAAGCCGCTAAAGAAGCCCAGCTTCAGCTCCTTCGCCTCGCCACAGGGTGGCAGCCATTTTCCCCTCTGCTGGAGTGCAAGCCTGGGGAGGGAGTCCCAGCTGGGTTCCGGGGGGAGAAATCAGCATGGGCAGAGGGCACCCTGTCGCCTCAACTCTGGTTTCGGGAAACTCGATCGGCTCTCCCGTGTGTGCCTGGAGTCCTAAGGGCCATGCAGCCAACGCCGAGGAACAAACCTGTAGAGAACGCGGGCCTCAGCACAGACGGCCCTTCCTGAGCCGGGACGTCCCCTATGGGGTGCCTTTGTGAAAGCATGAGAAATGGAAGCTAAACGTGACTCGGAGTGAGAAGCAGGCCCGTAAGGAAGGCTGCTGTCGACTCACGCCTTGTTTTAGGAGCTGAGCCCTGCTGCACCCTGTGTGCCTGGATGCCTAGTTCCCAGGCTGCTAAGAGCAAGAGTGAATGCTACAGAAGGACTGCGCTCTAGTTGACAGGGCCGTTCCTGAAGCCAGAGGCATTTTACAGTGCTCGTGTTGGAGAGACTGGGGACAGGGTCCCCTGCGGGAAATGGAGCGAGAAAGGGGCCTGTGTGGGAGGCAGCTCTCCACTCACCTCTCGTTTCTGAGGCTACTCCCCTTACCCCGGGCGCGCGCCCGCAGGCCTCAAGCCAACCCCCTAACTCAAAGGAACCGCCCTGTAGAGAACTCCCGCTTCGGCTAAAAGAGCCAGGCCGGAGGCTGGAAGCGTTCTGCTGTGTGCACGCGTGAGCGCCCGGCAAGGGAGGCCCAAACCGCTTTCCGTGTGAGACGCAGGCCCCGGCAGAAGGCAGCACACGACTCCCCGCTTGTTTCAGGCAGGGAGCACTGCGGTCCCGCTTTGGCATGGAAGTCTAACCGCAAGCGTTCTAACTCGAAGCAGCAACACTGCAGAGACACCGTGCTTTAGCTACCGTCGACCTCTGTGTGGGAGGAAGCAGTTGAGGGGGTCCTGTGGGTGAGGGGGCCCGGGGCCGGGCTCCATTCCGTAAGGCCGGGGGTGGGGGCGTGGGGGGGAGACAGGCCGGACTGCAGGGAGCTCTCCACTCACACCATGCCTCTGGGGCTGGTACCGTTGCCCCGGGGGGGTGCGTGCAGGCTGAAGGACAGCCACCCCACTCGAAGGGAAAACTCGGGAGAGAATGCGTGCCCCAGCTAAAACGGCCGCTCCCGAGGGTGGAGGCATTTTGTTGTGTGCGTGCGTGAGAGCACTGCAAGGGAGTCCCAAACCTAAATCCGAGGGAGCCGCCGGCTGCTGCACAAGGCAGCCCTCGACTCCCCCACTTGTTTCATGAAGCTCGCACCGAGGCCCCGCTTTCGCATGGAAGCCTGATCGCCTGCGTTCTACCTCCAAGAAACAGCAGTGTACAGAGACCGTGCTTGAGCTACCATCCAGCGCTCTGAGGGGGAGGGAGCAGTTTCCCGGCTACCGTGGGTGAGCGCCTGGGGAACGGGCTCCTTCCGTGCCCGCCACCGAGCGAGAAGCAGCCCGGGCCAGGAAGGCACCTCTCGACTCAGCTGTTGTCACCTGGAGCTAACACTACTGCTCCAGGTGTGCACAGGAATGCTAAGTGCTCCGCACTGGTTTGGCAGGGAGAAGCCGCTAAAGAAGCCCAGCTTCAGCTCCTTCGCCTCGCCACAGGGTGGCAGCCATTTTCCCCTCTGCTGGAGTGCAAGCCTGGGGAGGGAGTCCCAGCTGGGTTCCGGGGGGAGAAATCAGCATGGGCAGAGGGCACCCTGTCGCCTCAACTCTGGTTTCGGGAAACTCGATCGGCTCTCCCGTGTGTGCCTGGAGTCCTAAGGGCCATGCAGCCAACGCCGAGGAACAAACCTGTAGAGAACGCGGGCCTCAGCCCAGACGGCCCTTCCTGAGCCGGGACGTCCCCTGTGGGGTGCCTTTGTGAAAGCATGAGAAATGGAAGCTAAACGTGACTCGGAGTGAGAAGCAGGCCCGTAAGGAAGGCTGCTGTCGACTCACGCCTTGTTTTAGGAGCTGAGCCCTGCTGCACCCTGTGTGCCTGGATGCCTAGTTCCCAGGCTGCTAAGAGCAAGAGTGAATGCTACAGAAGGACTGCGCTCTAGTTCACAGGGCCGTTCCTGAAGCCAGAGGCATTTTACAGTGCTCGTGTTGGAGAGACTGGGGACAGGGTCCCCTGCGGGAAATGGAGCGAGAAAGGGGCCTGTGTGGGAGGCAGCTCTCCACTCACCTCTCGTTTCTGAGGCTACTCCCCTTACCCCGGGCGCGCGCCCGCAGGCCTCAAGCCAACCCCCTAACTCAAAGGAACCGCCCTGTAGAGAACTCCCGCTTCGGCTAAAAGAGCCAGGCCGGAGGCTGGAAGCGTTCTGCTGTGTGCACGCGTGAGCGCCCGGCAAGGGAGGCCCAAACCGCTTTCCGTGTGAGACGCAGGCCCCGGCAGAAGGCAGCACACGACTCCCCGCTTGTTTCAGGCAGGGAGCACTGCGGTCCCGCTTTGGCCTGGAAGTCTAACCGCAAGCGTTCTAACTCGAAGCAGCAACACTGCAGAGACACCGTGCTTTAGCTACCGTCGACCTCTGTGTGGGAGGAAGCAGTTGAGGGGGTCCTGTGGGTGAGGGGGCCCGGGGCCGGGCTCCATTCCGTAAGGCCGGGGGTGGGGGCGTGGGGGGGAGACAGGCCGGACTGCAGGGAGCTCTCCACTCACACCATGCCTCTGGGGCTGGTACCGTTGCCCCGGGGGGGTGCGTGCAGGCTGAAGGACAGCCACCCCACTCGAAGGGAAAACTCGGGAGAGAATGCGTGCCCCAGCTAAAACGGCCGCTCCCGAGGGTGGAGGCATTTTGTTGTGTGCGTGCGTGAGAGCACTGCAAGGGAGTCCCAAACCTAAATCCGAGGGAGCCGCCGGCTGCTGCACAAGGCAGCCCTCGACTCCCCCACTTGTTTCATGAAGCTCGCACCGAGGCCCCGCTTTCGCATGGAAGCCTGATCGCCTGCGTTCTACCTCCAAGAAACAGCAGTGTACAGAGACCGTGCTTGAGCTACCATCCAGCGCTCTGAGTTGGAGGGAGCAGTTTCCCGGCTACCGTGGGTGAGCGCCTGGGGAACGGGCTCCTTCCGTGCCCGCCACCGAGCGAGAAGCAGCCCGGGCCAGGAAGGCACCTCTCGACTCAGCTGTTGTCACCTGGAGCTAACACTACTGCTCCAGGTGTGCACAGGAATGCTAAGTGCTCCGCACTGGTTTGGCAGGGAGAAGCCGCTAAAGAAGCCCAGCTTCAGCTCCTTCGCCTCGCCACAGGGTGGCAGCCATTTTCCCCTCTGCTGGAGTGCAAGCCTGGGGAGGGAGTCCCAGCTGGGTTCCGGGGGGAGAAATCAGCATGGGCAGAGGGCACCCTGTCGCCTCAACTCTGGTTTCGGGAAACTCGATCGGCTCTCCCGTGTGTGCCTGGAGTCCTAAGGGCCATGCAGCCAACGCCGAGGAACAAACCTGTAGAGAACGCGGGCCTCAGCCCAGACGGCCCTTCCTGAGCCGGGACGTCCCCTGTGGGGTGCCTTTGTGAAAGCATGAGAAATGGAAGCTAAACGTGACTCGGAGTGAGAAGCAGGCCCGTAAGGAAGGCTGCTGTCGACTCACGCCTTGTTTTAGGAGCTGAGCCCTGCTGCACCCTGTGTGCCTGGATGCCTAGTTCCCAGGCTGCTAAGAGCAAGAGTGAATGCTACAGAAGGACTGCGCTCTAGTTGACAGGGCCGTTCCTGAAGCCAGAGGCATTTTACAGTGCTCGTGTTGGAGAGACTGGGGACAGGGTCCCCTGGGGGAAATGGAGCGAGAAAGGGGCCTGTGTGGGAGGCAGCTCTCCACTCACCTCTCGTTTCTGAGGCTACTCCCCTTACCCCGGGCGCGCGCCCGCAGGCCTCAAGCCAACCCCCTAACTCAAAGGAACCGCCCTGTAGAGAACTCCCGCTTCGGCTAAAAGAGCCAGGCCGGAGGCTGGAAGCGTTCTGCTGTGTGCACGCGTGAGCGCCCGGCAAGGGAGGCCCAAACCGCTTTCCGTGTGAGACGCAGGCCCCGGCAGAAGGCAGCACACGACTCCCCGCTTGTTTCAGGCAGGGAGCACTGCGGTCCCGCTTTGGCCTGGAAGTCTAACCGCAAGCGTTCTAACTCGAAGCAGCAACACTGCAGAGACACCGTGCTTTAGCTACCGTCGACCTCTGTGTGGGAGGAAGCAGTTGAGGGGGTCCTGTGGGTGAGGGGGCCCGGGGCCGGGCTCCATTCCGTAAGGCCGGGGGTGGGGGCGTGGGGGGGAGACAGGCCGGACTGCAGGGAGCTCTCCACTCACACCATGCCTCTGGGGCTGGTACCGTTGCCCCGGGGGGGTGCGTGCAGGCTGAAGGACAGCCACCCCACTCGAAGGGAAAACTCGGGAGAGAATGCGTGCCCCAGCTAAAACGGCCGCTCCCGAGGGTGGAGGCATTTTGTTGTGTGCGTGCGTGAGAGCACTGCAAGGGAGTCCCAAACCTAAATCCGAGGGAGCCGCCGGCTGCTGCACAAGGCAGCCCTCGACTCCCCCACTTGTTTCATGAAGCTCGCACCGAGGCCCCGCTTTCGCATGGAAGCCTGATCGCCTGCGTTCTACCTCCAAGAAACAGCAGTGTACAGAGACCGTGCTTGAGCTACCATCCAGCGCTCTGAGGGGGAGGGAGCAGTTTCCCGGCTACCGTGGGTGAGCGCCTGGGGAACGGGCTCCTTCCGTGCCCGCCACCGAGCGAGAAGCAGCCCGGGCCAGGAAGGCACCTCTCGACTCAGCTGTTGTCACCTGGAGCTAACACTACTGCTCCAGGTGTGCACAGGAATGCTAAGTGCTCCGCACTGGTTTGGCAGGGAGAAGCCGCTAAAGAAGCCCAGCTTCAGCTCCTTCGCCTCGCCACAGGGTGGCAGCCATTTTCCCCTCTGCTGGAGTGCAAGCCTGGGGAGGGAGTCCCAGCTGGGTTCCGGGGGGAGAAATCAGCATGGGCAGAGGGCACCCTGTCGCCTCAACTCTGGTTTCGGGAAACTCGATCGGCTCTCCCGTGTGTGCCTGGAGTCCTAAGGGCCATCCAGCCAACGCCGAGGAACAAACCTGTAGAGAACGCGGGCCTCAGCCCAGACGGCCCTTCCTGAGCCGGGACGTCCCCTGTGGGGTGCCTTTGTGAAAGCATGAGAAATGGAAGCTAAACGTGACTCGGAGTGAGAAGCAGGCCCGTAAGGAAGGCTGCTGTCGACTCACGCCTTGTTTTAGGAGCTGAGCCCTGCTGCACCCTGTGTGCCTGGATGCCTAGTTCCCAGGCTGCTAAGAGCAAGAGTGAATGCTACAGAAGGACTGCGCTCTAGTTGACAGGGCCGTTCCTGAAGCCAGAGGCATTTTACAGTGCTCGTGTTGGAGAGACTGGGGACAGGGTCCCCTGCGGGAAATGGAGCGAGAAAGGGGCCTGTGTGGGAGGCAGCTCTCCACTCACCTCTCGTTTCTGAGGCTACTCCCCTTACCCCGGGCGCGCGCCCGCAGGCCTCAAGCCAACCCCCTAACTCAAAGGAACCGCCCTGTAGAGAACTCCCGCTTCGGCTAAAAGAGCCAGGCCGGAGGCTGGAAGCGTTCTGCTGTGTGCACGCGTGAGCGCCCGGCAAGGGAGGCCCAAACCGCTTTCCGTGTGAGACGCAGGCCCCGGCAGAAGGCAGCACACGACTCCCCGCTTGTTTCAGGCAGGGAGCACTGCGGTCCCGCTTTGGCCTGGAAGTCTAACCGCAAGCGTTCTAACTCGAAGCAGCAACACTGCAGAGACACCGTGCTTTAGCTACCGTCGACCTCTGTGTGGGAGGAAGCAGTTGAGGGGGTCCTGTGGGTGAGGGGGCCCGGGGCCGGGCTCCATTCCGTAAGGCCGGGGGTGGGGGCGTGCGGGGGAGACAGGCCGGACTGCAGGGAGCTCTCCACTCACACCATGCCTCTGGGGCTGGTACCGTTGCCCCGGGGGGGTGCGTGCAGGCTGAAGGACAGCCACCCCACTCGAAGGGAAAACTCGGGAGAGAATGCGTGCCCCAGCTAAAACGGCCGCTCCCGAGGGTGGAGGCATTTTGTTGTGTGCGTGCGTGAGAGCACTGCAAGGGAGTCCCAAACCTAAATCCGAGGGAGCCGCCGGCTGCTGCACAAGGCAGCCCTCGACTCCCCCACTTGTTTCATGAAGCTCGCACCGAGGCCCCGCTTTCGCATGGAAGCCTGATCGCCTGCGTTCTACCTCCAAGAAACAGCAGTGTACAGAGACCGTGCTTGAGCTACCATCCAGCGCTCTGAGGGGGAGGGAGCAGTTTCCCGGCTACCGTGGGTGAGCGCCTGGGGAACGGGCTCCTTCCGTGCCCGCCACCGAGGGAGAAGCAGCCCGGGCCAGGAAGGCACCTCTCGACTCAGCTGTTGTCACCTGGAGCTAACACTACTGCTCCAGGTGTGCACAGGAATGCTAAGTGCTCCGCACTGGTTTGGCAGGGAGAAGCCGCTAAAGAAGCCCAGCTTCAGCTCCTTCGCCTCGCCACAGGGTGGCAGCCATTTTCCCCTCTGCTGGAGTGCAAGCCTGGGGAGGGAGTCCCAGCTGGGTTCCGGGGGGAGAAATCAGCATGGGCAGAGGGCACCCTGTCGCCTCAACTCTGGTTTCGGGAAACTCGATCGGCTCTCCCGTGTGTGCCTGGAGTCCTAAGGGCCATGCAGCCAACGCCGAGGAACAAACCTGTAGAGAACGCGGGCCTCAGCCCAGACGGCCCTTCCTGAGCCGGGACGTCCCCTGTGGGGTGCCTTTGTGAAAGCATGAGAAATGGAAGCTAAACGTGACTCGGAGTGAGAAGCAGGCCCGTAAGGAAGGCTGCTGTCGACTCACGCCTTGTTTTAGGAGCTGAGCCCTGCTGCACCCTGTGTGCCTGGATGCCTAGTTCCCAGGCTGCTAAGAGCAAGAGTGAATGCTACAGAAGGACTGCGCTCTAGTTGACAGGGCCGTTCCTGAAGCCAGAGGCATTTTACAGTGCTCGTGTTGGAGAGACTGGGGACAGGGTCCCCTGCGGGAAATGGAGCGAGAAAGGGGCCTGTGTGGGAGGCAGCTCTCCACTCACCTCTCGTTTCTGAGGCTACTCCCCTTACCCCGGGCGCGCGCCCGCAGGCCTCAAGCCAACCCCCTAACTCAAAGGAACCGCCCTGTAGAGAACTCCCGCTTCGGCTAAAAGAGCCAGGCCGGAGGCTGGAAGCGTTCTGCTGTGTGCACGCGTGAGCGCCCGGCAAGGGAGGCCCAAACCGCTTTCCGTGTGAGACGCAGGCCCCGGCAGAAGGCAGCACACGACTCCCCGCTTGTTTCAGGCAGGGAGCACTGCGGTCCCGCTTTGGCCTGGAAGTCTAACCGCAAGCGTTCTAACTCGAAGCAGCAACACTGCAGAGACACCGTGCTTTAGCTACCGTCGACCTCTGTGTGGGAGGAAGCAGTTGAGGGGGTCCTGTGGGTGAGGGGGCCCGGGGCCGGGCTCCATTCCGTAAGGCCGGGGGTGGGGGCGTGGGGGGGAGACAGGCCGGACTGCAGGGAGCTCTCCACTCACACCATGCCTCTGGGGCTGGTACCGTTGCCCCGGGGGGGTGCGTGCAGGCTGAAGGACAGCCACCCCACTCGAAGGGAAAACTCGGGAGAGAATGCGTGCCCCAGCTAAAACGGCCGCTCCCGAGGGTGGAGGCATTTTGTTGTGTGCGTGCGTGAGAGCACTGCAAGGGAGTCCCAAACCTAAATCCGAGGGAGCCGCCGGCTGCTGCACAAGGCAGCCCTCGACTCCCCCACTTGTTTCATGAAGCTCGCACCGAGGCCCCGCTTTCGCATGGAAGCCTGATCGCCTGCGTTCTACCTCCAAGAAACAGCAGTGTACAGAGACCGTGCTTGAGCTACCATCCAGCGCTCTGAGGGGGAGGGAGCAGTTTCCCGGCTACCGTGGGTGAGCGCCTGGGGAACGGGCTCCTTCCGTGCCCGCCACCGAGCGAGAAGCAGCCCGGGCCAGGAAGGCACCTCTCGACTCAGCTGTTGTCACCTGGAGCTAACACTACTGCTCCAGGTGTGCACAGGAATGCTAAGTGCTCCGCACTGGTTTGGCAGGGAGAAGCCGCTAAAGAAGCCCAGCTTCAGCTCCTTCGCCTCGCCACAGGGTGGCAGCCATTTTCCCCTCTGCTGGAGTGCAAGCCTGGGGAGGGAGTCCCAGCTGGGTTCCGGGGGGAGAAATCAGCATGGGCAGAGGGCACCCTGTCGCCTCAACTCTGGTTTCGGGAAACTCGATCGGCTCTCCCGTGTGTGCCTGGAGTCCTAAGGGCCATGCAGCCAACGCCGAGGAACAAACCTGTAGAGAACGCGGGCCTCAGCCCAGACGGCCCTTCCTGAGCCGGGACGTCCCCTGTGGGGTGCCTTTGTGAAAGCATGAGAAATGGAAGCTAAACGTGACTCGGAGTGAGAAGCAGGCCCGTAAGGAAGGCTGCTGTCGACTCACGCCTTGTTTTAGGAGCTGAGCCCTGCTGCACCCTGTGTGCCTGGATGCCTAGTTCCCAGGCTGCTAAGAGCAAGAGTGAATGCTACAGAAGGACTGCGCTCTAGTTGACAGGGCCGTTCCTGAAGCCAGAGGCATTTTACAGTGCTCGTGTTGGAGAGACTGGGGACAGGGTCCCCTGCGGGAAATGGAGCGAGAAAGGGGCCTGTGTGGGAGGCAGCTCTCCACTCACCTCTCGTTTCTGAGGCTACTCCCCTTGCCCCGGGCGCGCGCCCGCAGGCCTCAAGCCAACCCCCTAACTCAAAGGAACCGCCCTGTAGAGAACTCCCGCTTCGGCTAAAAGAGCCAGGCCGGAGGCTGGAAGCGTTCTGCTGTGTGCACGCGTGAGCGCCCGGCAAGGGAGGCCCAAACCGCTTTCCGTGTGAGACGCAGGCCCCGGCAGAAGGCAGCACACGACTCCCCGCTTGTTTCAGGCAGGGAGCACTGCGGTCCCGCTTTGGCCTGGAAGTCTAACCGCAAGCGTTCTAACTCGAAGCAGCAACACTGCAGAGACACCGTGCTTTAGCTACCGTCGACCTCTGTGTGGGAGGAAGCAGTTGAGGGGGTCCTGTGGGTGAGGGGGCCCGGGGCCGGGCTCCATTCCGTAAGGCCGGGGGTGGGGGCGTGCGGGGGAGACAGGCCGGACTGCAGGGAGCTCTCCACTCACACCATGCCTCTGGGGCTGGTACCGTTGCCCCGGGGGGGTGCGTGCAGGCTGAAGGACAGCCACCCCACTCGAAGGGAAAACTCGGGAGAGAATGCGTGCCCCAGCTAAAACGGCCGCTCCCGAGGGTGGAGGCATTTTGTTGTGTGCGTGCGTGAGAGCACTGCAAGGGAGTCCCAAACCTAAATCCGAGGGAGCCGCCGGCTGCTGCACAAGGCAGCCCTCGACTCCCCCACTTGTTTCATGAAGCTCGCACCGAGGCCCCGCTTTCGCATGGAAGCCTGATCGCCTGCGTTCTACCTCCAAGAAACAGCAGTGTACAGAGACCGTGCTTGAGCTACCATCCAGCGCTCTGAGGGGGAGGGAGCAGTTTCCCGGCTACCGTGGGTGAGCGCCTGGGGAACGGGCTCCTTCCGTGCCCGCCACCGAGCGAGAAGCAGCCCGGGCCAGGAAGGCACCTCTCGACTCAGCTGTTGTCACCTGGAGCTAACACTACTGCTCCAGGTGTGCACAGGAATGCTAAGTGCTCCGCACTGGTTTGGCAGGGAGAAGCCGCTAAAGAAGCCCAGCTTCAGCTCCTTCGCCTCGCCACAGGGTGGCAGCCATTTTCCCCTCTGCTGGAGTGCAAGCCTGGGGAGGGAGTCCCAGCTGGGTTCCGGGGGGAGAAATCAGCATGGGCAGAGGGCACCCTGTCGCCTCAACTCTGGTTTCGGGAAACTCGATCGGCTCTCCCGTGTGTGCCTGGAGTCCTAAGGGCCATGCAGCCAACGCCGAGGAACAAACCTGTAGAGAACGCGGGCCTCAGCCCAGACGGCCCTTCCTGAGCCGGGACGTCCCCTGTGGGGTGCCTTTGTGAAAGCATGAGAAATGGAAGCTAAACGTGACTCGGAGTGAGAAGCAGGCCCGTAAGGAAGGCTGCTGTCGACTCACGCCTTGTTTTAGGAGCTGAGCCCTGCTGCACCCTGTGTGCCTGGATGCCTAGTTCCCAGGCTGCTAAGAGCAAGAGTGAATGCTACAGAAGGACTGCGCTCTAGTTGACAGGGCCGTTCCTGAAGCCAGAGGCATTTTACAGTGCTCGTGTTGGAGAGACTGGGGACAGGGTCCCCTGCGGGAAATGGAGCGAGAAAGGGGCCTGTGTGGGAGGCAGCTCTCCACTCACCTCTCGTTTCTGAGGCTACTCCCCTTGCCCCGGGCGCGCGCCCGCAGGCCTCAAGCCAACCCCCTAACTCAAAGGAACCGCCCTGTAGAGAACTCCCGCTTCGGCTAAAAGAGCCAGGCCGGAGGCTGGAAGCGTTCTGCTGTGTGCACGCGTGAGCGCCCGGCAAGGGAGGCCCAAACCGCTTTCCGTGTGAGACGCAGGCCCCGGCAGAAGGCAGCACACGACTCCCCGCTTGTTTCAGGCAGGGAGCACTGCGGTCCCGCTTTGGCCTGGAAGTCTAACCGCAAGCGTTCTAACTCGAAGCAGCAACACTGCAGAGACACCGTGCTTTAGCTACCGTCGACCTCTGTGTGGGAGGAAGCAGTTGAGGGGGTCCTGTGGGTGAGGGGGCCCGGGGCCGGGCTCCATTCCGTAAGGCCGGGGGTGGGGGCGTGCGGGGGAGACAGGCCGGACTGCAGGGAGCTCTCCACTCACACCATGCCTCTGGGGCTGGTACCGTTGCCCCGGGGGGGTGCGTGCAGGCTGAAGGACAGCCACCCCACTCGAAGGGAAAACTCGGGAGAGAATGCGTGCCCCAGCTAAAACGGCCGCTCCCGAGGGTGGAGGCATTTTGTTGTGTGCGTGCGTGAGAGCACTGCAAGGGAGTCCCAAACCTAAATCCGAGGGAGCCGCCGGCTGCTGCACAAGGCAGCCCTCGACTCCCCCACTTGTTTCATGAAGCTCGCACCGAGGCCCCGCTTTCGCATGGAAGCCTGATCGCCTGCGTTCTACCTCCAAGAAACAGCAGTGTACAGAGACCGTGCTTGAGCTACCATCCAGCGCTCTGAGGGGGAGGGAGCAGTTTCCCGGCTACCGTGGGTGAGCGCCTGGGGAACGGGCTCCTTCCGTGCCCGCCACCGAGCGAGAAGCAGCCCGGGCCAGGAAGGCACCTCTCGACTCAGCTGTTGTCACCTGGAGCTAACACTACTGCTCCAGGTGTGCACAGGAATGCTAAGTGCTCCGCACTGGTTTGGCAGGGAGAAGCCGCTAAAGAAGCCCAGCTTCAGCTCCTTCGCCTCGCCACAGGGTGGCAGCCATTTTCCCCTCTGCTGGAGTGCAAGCCTGGGGAGGGAGTCCCAGCTGGGTTCCGGGGGGAGAAATCAGCATGGGCAGAGGGCACCCTGTCGCCTCAACTCTGGTTTCGGGAAACTCGATCGGCTCTCCCGTGTGTGCCTGGAGTCCTAAGGGCCATGCAGCCAACGCCGAGGAACAAACCTGTAGAGAACGCGGGCCTCAGCCCAGACGGCCCTTCCTGAGCCGGGACGTCCCCTGTGGGGTGCCTTTGTGAAAGCATGAGAAATGGAAGCTAAACGTGACTCGGAGTGAGAAGCAGGCCCGTAAGGAAGGCTGCTGTCGACTCACGCCTTGTTTTAGGAGCTGAGCCCTGCTGCACCCTGTGTGCCTGGATGCCTAGTTCCCAGGCTGCTAAGAGCAAGAGTGAATGCTACAGAAGGACTGCGCTCTAGTTGACAGGGCCGTTCCTGAAGCCAGAGGCATTTTACAGTGCTCGTGTTGGAGAGACTGGGGACAGGGTCCCCTGCGGGAAATGGAGCGAGAAAGGGGCCTGTGTGGGAGGCAGCTCTCCACTCACCTCTCGTTTCTGAGGCTACTCCCCTTACCCCGGGCGCGCGCCCGCAGGCCTCAAGCCAACCCCCTAACTCAAAGGAACCGCCCTGTAGAGAACTCCCGCTTCGGCTAAAAGAGCCAGGCCGGAGGCTGGAAGCGTTCTGCTGTGTGCACGCGTGAGCGCCCGGCAAGGGAGGCCCAAACCGCTTTCCGTGTGAGACGCAGGCCCCGGCAGAAGGCAGCACACGACTCCCCGCTTGTTTCAGGCAGGGAGCACTGCGGTCCCGCTTTGGCCTGGAAGTCTAACCGCAAGCGTTCTAACTCGAAGCAGCAACACTGCAGAGACACCGTGCTTTAGCTACCGTCGACCTCTGTGTGGGAGGAAGCAGTTGAGGGGGTCCTGTGGGTGAGGGGGCCCGGGGCCGGGCTCCATTCCGTAAGGCCGGGGGTGGGGGCGTGGGGGGGAGACAGGCCGGACTGCAGGGAGCTCTCCACTCACACCATGCCTCTGGGGCTGGTACCGTTGCCCCGGGGGGGTGCGTGCAGGCTGAAGGACAGCCACCCCACTCGAAGGGAAAACTCGGGAGAGAATGCGTGCCCCAGCTAAAACGGCCGCTCCCGAGGGTGGAGGCATTTTGTTGTGTGCGTGCGTGAGAGCACTGCAAGGGAGTCCCAAACCTAAATCCGAGGGAGCCGCCGGCTGCTGCACAAGGCAGCCCTCGACTCCCCCACTTGTTTCATGAAGCTCGCACCGAGGCCCCGCTTTCGCATGGAAGCCTGATCGCCTGCGTTCTACCTCCAAGAAACAGCAGTGTACAGAGACCGTGCTTGAGCTACCATCCAGCGCTCTGAGGGGGAGGGAGCAGTTTCCCGGCTACCGTGGGTGAGCGCCTGGGGAACGGGCTCCTTCCGTGCCCGCCACCGAGGGAGAAGCAGCCCGGGCCAGGAAGGCACCTCTCGACTCAGCTGTTGTCACCTGGAGCTAACACTACTGCTCCAGGTGTGCACAGGAATGCTAAGTGCTCCGCACTGGTTTGGCAGGGAGAAGCCGCTAAAGAAGCCCAGCTTCAGCTCCTTCGCCTCGCCACAGGGTGGCAGCCATTTTCCCCTCTGCTGGAGTGCAAGCCTGGGGAGGGAGTCCCAGCTGGGTTCCGGGGGGAGAAATCAGCATGGGCAGAGGGCACCCTGTCGCCTCAACTCTGGTTTCGGGAAACTCGATCGGCTCTCCCGTGTGTGCCTGGAGTCCTAAGGGCCATGCAGCCAACGCCGAGGAACAAACCTGTAGAGAACGCGGGCCTCAGCCCAGACGGCCCTTCCTGAGCCGGGACGTCACCTGTGGGGTGCCTTTGTGAAAGCATGAGAAATGGAAGCAAAACGTGACTCGGAGTGAGAAGCAGGCCCGTAAGGAAGGCTGCTGTCGACTCACGCCTTGTTTTAGGAGCTGAGCCCTGCTGCACCCTGTGTGCCTGGATGCCTAGTTCCCAGGCTGCTAAGAGCAAGAGTGAATGCTACAGAAGGACTGCGCTCTACTTGACAGGGCCGTTCCTGAAGCCAGAGGCATTTTACAGTGCTCGTGTTGGAGAGACTGGGGACAGGGTCCCCTGCGGGAAATGGAGCGAGAAAGGGGCCTGTGTGGGAGGCAGCTCTCCACTCACCTCTCGTTTCTGAGGCTACTCCCCTTACCCCGGGCGCGCGCCCGCAGGCCTCAAGCCAACCCCCTAACTCAAAGGAACCGCCCTGTAGAGAACTCCCGCTTCGGCTAAAAGAGCCAGGCCGGAGGCTGGAAGCGTTCTGCTGTGTGCACGCGTGAGCGCCCGGCAAGGGAGGCCCAAACCGCTTTCCGTGTGAGACGCAGGCCCCGGCAGAAGGCAGCACACGACTCCCCGCTTGTTTCAGGCAGGGAGCACTGCGGTCCCGCTTTGGCCTGGAAGTCTAACCGCAAGCGTTCTAACTCGAAGCAGCAACACTGCAGAGACACCGTGCTTTAGCTCCCGTCGACCTCTGTGTGGGAGGAAGCAGTTGAGGGGGTCCTGTGGGTGAGGGGGCCCGGGGCCGGGCTCCATTCCGTAAGGCCGGGGGTGGGGGCGTGGGGGGGAGACAGGCCGGACTGCAGGGAGCTCTCCACTCACACCATGCCTCTGGGGCTGGTACCGTTGCCCCGGGGGGGTGCGTGCAGGCTGAAGGACAGCCACCCCACTCGAAGGGAAAACTCGGGAGAGAATGCGTGCCCCAGCTAAAACGGCCGCTCCCGAGGGTGGAGGCATTTTGTTGTGTGCGTGCGTGAGAGCACTGCAAGGGAGTCCCAAACCTAAATCCGAGGGAGCCGCCGGCTGCTGCACAAGGCAGCCCTCGACTCCCCCACTTGTTTCATGAAGCTCGCACCGAGGCCCCGCTTTCGCATGGAAGCCTGATCGCCTGCGTTCTACCTCCAAGAAACAGCAGTGTACAGAGACCGTGCTTGAGCTACCATCCAGCGCTCTGAGGGGGAGGGAGCAGTTTCCCGGCTACCGTGGGTGAGCGCCTGGGGAACGGGCTCCTTCCGTGCCCGCCACCGAGCGAGAAGCAGCCCGGGCCAGGAAGGCACCTCTCGACTCAGCTGTTGTCACCTGGAGCTAACACTACTGCTCCAGGTGTGCACAGGAATGCTAAGTGCTCCGCACTGGTTTGGCAGGGAGAAGCCGCTAAAGAAGCCCAGCTTCAGCTCCTTCGCCTCGCCACAGGGTGGCAGCCATTTTCCCCTCTGCTGGAGTGCAAGCCTGGGGAGGGAGTCCCAGCTGGGTTCCGGGGGGAGAAATCAGCATGGGCAGAGGGCACCCTGTCGCCTCAACTCTGGTTTCGGGAAACTCGATCGGCTCTCCCGTGTGTGCCTGGAGTCCTAAGGGCCATGCAGCCAACGCCGAGGAACAAACCTGTAGAGAACGCGGGCCTCAGCCCAGACGGCCCTTCCTGAGCCGGGACGTCCCCTGTGGGGTGCCTTTGTGAAAGCATGAGAAATGGAAGCTAAACGTGACTCGGAGTGAGAAGCAGGCCCGTAAGGAAGGCTGCTGTCGACTCACGCCTTGTTTTAGGAGCTGAGCCCTGCTGCACCCTGTGTGCCTGGATGCCTAGTTCCCAGGCTGCTAAGAGCAAGAGTGAATGCTACAGAAGGACTGCGCTCTAGTTGACAGGGCCGTTCCTGAAGCCAGAGGCATTTTACAGTGCTCGTGTTGGAGAGACTGGGGACAGGGTCCCCTGCGGGAAATGGAGCGAGAAAGGGGCCTGTGTGGGAGGCAGCTCTCCACTCACCTCTCGTTTCTGAGGCTACTCCCCTTGCCCCGGGCGCGCGCCCGCAGGCCTCAAGCCAACCCCCTAACTCAAAGGAACCGCCCTGTAGAGAACTCCCGCTTCGGCTAAAAGAGCCAGGCCGGAGGCTGGAAGCGTTCTGCTGTGTGCACGCGTGAGCGCCCGGCAAGGGAGGCCCAAACCGCTTTCCGTGTGAGACGCAGGCCCCGGCAGAAGGCAGCACACGACTCCCCGCTTGTTTCAGGCAGGGAGCACTGCGGTCCCGCTTTGGCCTGGAAGTCTAACCGCAAGCGTTCTAACTCGAAGCAGCAACACTGCAGAGACACCGTGCTTTAGCTACCGTCGACCTCTGTGTGGGAGGAAGCAGTTGAGGGGGTCCTGTGGGTGAGGGGGCCCGGGGCCGGGCTCCATTCCGTAAGGCCGGGGGTGGGGGCGTGCGGGGGAGACAGGCCGGACTGCAGGGAGCTCTCCACTCACACCATGCCTCTGGGGCTGGTACCGTTGCCCCGGGGGGGTGCGTGCAGGCTGAAGGACAGCCACCCCACTCGAAGGGAAAACTCGGGAGAGAATGCGTGCCCCAGCTAAAACGGCCGCTCCCGAGGGTGGAGGCATTTTGTTGTGTGCGTGCGTGAGAGCACTGCAAGGGAGTCCCAAACCTAAATCCGAGGGAGCCGCCGGCTGCTGCACAAGGCAGCCCTCGACTCCCCCACTTGTTTCATGAAGCTCGCACCGAGGCCCCGCTTTCGCATGGAAGCCTGATCGCCTGCGTTCTACCTCCAAGAAACAGCAGTGTACAGAGACCGTGCTTGAGCTACCATCCAGCGCTCTGAGGGGGAGGGAGCAGTTTCCCGGCTACCGTGGGTGAGCGCCTGGGGAACGGGCTCCTTCCGTGCCCGCCACCGAGCGAGAAGCAGCCCGGGCCAGGAAGGCACCTCTCGACTCAGCTGTTGTCACCTGGAGCTAACACTACTGCTCCAGGTGTGCACAGGAATGCTAAGTGCTCCGCACTGGTTTGGCAGGGAGAAGCCGCTAAAGAAGCCCAGCTTCAGCTCCTTCGCCTCGCCACAGGGTGGCAGCCATTTTCCCCTCTGCTGGAGTGCAAGCCTGGGGAGGGAGTCCCAGCTGGGTTCCGGGGGGAGAAATCAGCATGGGCAGAGGGCACCCTGTCGCCTCAACTCTGGTTTCGGGAAACTCGATCGGCTCTCCCGTGTGTGCCTGGAGTCCTAAGGGCCATGCAGCCAACGCCGAGGAACAAACCTGTAGAGAACGCGGGCCTCAGCCCAGACGGCCCTTCCTGAGCCGGGACGTCCCCTGTGGGGTGCCTTTGTGAAAGCATGAGAAATGGAAGCTAAACGTGACTCGGAGTGAGAAGCAGGCCCGTAAGGAAGGCTGCTGTCGACTCACGCCTTGTTTTAGGAGCTGAGCCCTGCTGCACCCTGTGTGCCTGGATGCCTAGTTCCCAGGCTGCTAAGAGCAAGAGTGAATGCTACAGAAGGACTGCGCTCTAGTTGACAGGGCCGTTCCTGAAGCCAGAGGCATTTTACAGTGCTCGTGTTGGAGAGACTGGGGACAGGGTCCCCTGCGGGAAATGGAGCGAGAAAGGGGCCTGTGTGGGAGGCAGCTCTCCACTCACCTCTCGTTTCTGAGGCTACTCCCCTTGCCCCGGGCGCGCGCCCGCAGGCCTCAAGCCAACCCCCTAACTCAAAGGAACCGCCCTGTAGAGAACTCCCGCTTCGGCTAAAAGAGCCAGGCCGGAGGCTGGAAGCGTTCTGCTGTGTGCACGCGTGAGCGCCCGGCAAGGGAGGCCCAAACCGCTTTCCGTGTGAGACGCAGGCCCCGGCAGAAGGCAGCACACGACTCCCCGCTTGTTTCAGGCAGGGAGCACTGCGGTCCCGCTTTGGCCTGGAAGTCTAACCGCAAGCGTTCTAACTCGAAGCAGCAACACTGCAGAGACACCGTGCTTTAGCTACCGTCGACCTCTGTGTGGGAGGAAGCAGTTGAGGGGGTCCTGTGGGTGAGGGGGCCCGGGGCCGGGCTCCATTCCGTAAGGCCGGGGGTGGGGGCGTGCGGGGGAGACAGGCCGGACTGCAGGGAGCTCTCCACTCACACCATGCCTCTGGGGCTGGTACCGTTGCCCCGGGGGGGTGCGTGCAGGCTGAAGGACAGCCACCCCACTCGAAGGGAAAACTCGGGAGAGAATGCGTGCCCCAGCTAAAACGGCCGCTCCCGAGGGTGGAGGCATTTTGTTGTGTGCGTGCGTGAGAGCACTGCAAGGGAGTCCCAAACCTAAATCCGAGGGAGCCGCCGGCTGCTGCACAAGGCAGCCCTCGACTCCCCCACTTGTTTCATGAAGCTCGCACCGAGGCCCCGCTTTCGCATGGAAGCCTGATCGCCTGCGTTCTACCTCCAAGAAACAGCAGTGTACAGAGACCGTGCTTGAGCTACCATCCAGCGCTCTGAGGGGGAGGGAGCAGTTTCCCGGCTACCGTGGGTGAGCGCCTGGGGAACGGGCTCCTTCCGTGCCCGCCACCGAGCGAGAAGCAGCCCGGGCCAGGAAGGCACCTCTCGACTCAGCTGTTGTCACCTGGAGCTAACACTACTGCTCCAGGTGTGCACAGGAATGCTAAGTGCTCCGCACTGGTTTGGCAGGGAGAAGCCGCTAAAGAAGCCCAGCTTCAGCTCCTTCGCCTCGCCACAGGGTGGCAGCCATTTTCCCCTCTGCTGGAGTGCAAGCCTGGGGAGGGAGTCCCAGCTGGGTTCCGGGGGGAGAAATCAGCATGGGCAGAGGGCACCCTGTCGCCTCAACTCTGGTTTCGGGAAACTCGATCGGCTCTCCCGTGTGTGCCTGGAGTCCTAAGGGCCATGCAGCCAACGCCGAGGAACAAACCTGTAGAGAACGCGGGCCTCAGCCCAGACGGCCCTTCCTGAGCCGGGACGTCCCCTGTGGGGTGCCTTTGTGAAAGCATGAGAAATGGAAGCTAAACGTGACTCGGAGTGAGAAGCAGGCCCGTAAGGAAGGCTGCTGTCGACTCACGCCTTGTTTTAGGAGCTGAGCCCTGCTGCACCCTGTGTGCCTGGATGCCTAGTTCCCAGGCTGCTAAGAGCAAGAGTGAATGCTACAGAAGGACTGCGCTCTAGTTGACAGGGCCGTTCCTGAAGCCAGAGGCATTTTACAGTGCTCGTGTTGGAGAGACTGGGGACAGGGTCCCCTGCGGGAAATGGAGCGAGAAAGGGGCCTGTGTGGGAGGCAGCTCTCCACTCACCTCTCGTTTCTGAGGCTACTCCCCTTGCCCCGGGCGCGCGCCCGCAGGCCTCAAGCCAACCCCCTAACTCAAAGGAACCGCCCTGTAGAGAACTCCCGCTTCGGCTAAAAGAGCCAGGCCGGAGGCTGGAAGCGTTCTGCTGTGTGCACGCGTGAGCGCCCGGCAAGGGAGGCCCAAACCGCTTTCCGTGTGAGACGCAGGCCCCGGCAGAAGGCAGCACACGACTCCCCGCTTGTTTCAGGCAGGGAGCACTGCGGTCCCGCTTTGGCCTGGAAGTCTAACCGCAAGCGTTCTAACTCGAAGCAGCAACACTGCAGAGACACCGTGCTTTAGCTACCGTCGACCTCTGTGTGGGAGGAAGCAGTTGAGGGGGTCCTGTGGGTGAGGGGGCCCGGGGCCGGGCTCCATTCCGTAAGGCCGGGGGTGGGGGCGTGGGGGGGAGACAGGCCGGACTGCAGGGAGCTCTCCACTCACACCATGCCTCTGGGGCTGGTACCGTTGCCCCGGGGGGGTGCGTGCAGGCTGAAGGACAGCCACCCCACTCGAAGGGAAAACTCGGGAGAGAATGCGTGCCCCAGCTAAAACGGCCGCTCCCGAGGGTGGAGGCATTTTGTTGTGTGCGTGCGTGAGAGCACTGCAAGGGAGTCCCAAACCTAAATCCGAGGGAGCCGCCGGCTGCTGCACAAGGCAGCCCTCGACTCCCCCACTTGTTTCATGAAGCTCGCACCGAGGCCCCGCTTTCGCATGGAAGCCTGATCGCCTGCGTTCTACCTCCAAGAAACAGCAGTGTACAGAGACCGTGCTTGAGCTACCATCCAGCGCTCTGAGTTGGAGGGAGCAGTTTCCCGGCTACCGTGGGTGAGCGCCTGGGGAACGGGCTCCTTCCGTGCCCGCCACCGAGCGAGAAGCAGCCCGGGCCAGGAAGGCACCTCTCGACTCAGCTGTTGTCACCTGGAGCTAACACTACTGCTCCAGGTGTGCACAGGAATGCTAAGTGCTCCGCACTGGTTTGGCAGGGAGAAGCCGCTAAAGAAGCCCAGCTTCAGCTCCTTCGCCTCGCCACAGGGTGGCAGCCATTTTCCCCTCTGCTGGAGTGCAAGCCTGGGGAGGGAGTCCCAGCTGGGTTCCGGGGGGAGAAATCAGCATGGGCAGAGGGCACCCTGTCGCCTCAACTCTGGTTTCGGGAAACTCGATCGGCTCTCCCGTGTGTGCCTGGAGTCCTAAGGGCCATGCAGCCAACGCCGAGGAACAAACCTGTAGAGAACGCGGGCCTCAGCCCAGACGGCCCTTCCTGAGCCGGGACGTCCCCTGTGGGGTGCCTTTGTGAAAGCATGAGAAATGGAAGCTAAACGTGACTCGGAGTGAGAAGCAGGCCCGTAAGGAAGGCTGCTGTCGACTCACGCCTTGTTTTAGGAGCTGAGCCCTGCTGCACCCTGTGTGCCTGGATGCCTAGTTCCCAGGCTGCTAAGAGCAAGAGTGAATGCTACAGAAGGACTGCGCTCTAGTTGACAGGGCCGTTCCTGAAGCCAGAGGCATTTTACAGTGCTCGTGTTGGAGAGACTGGGGACAGGGTCCCCTGCGGGAAATGGAGCGAGAAAGGGGCCTGTGTGGGAGGCAGCTCTCCACTCACCTCTCGTTTCTGAGGCTACTCCCCTTACCCCGGGCGCGCGCCCGCAGGCCTCAAGCCAACCCCCTAACTCAAAGGAACCGCCCTGTAGAGAACTCCCGCTTCGGCTAAAAGAGCCAGGCCGGAGGCTGGAAGCGTTCTGCTGTGTGCACGCGTGAGCGCCCGGCAAGGGAGGCCCAAACCGCTTTCCGTGTGAGACGCAGGCCCCGGCAGAAGGCAGCACACGACTCCCCGCTTGTTTCAGGCAGGGAGCACTGCGGTCCCGCTTTGGCCTGGAAGTCTAACCGCAAGCGTTCTAACTCGAAGCAGCAACACTGCAGAGACACCGTGCTTTAGCTACCGTCGACCTCTGTGTGGGAGGAAGCAGTTGAGGGGGTCCTGTGGGTGAGGGGGCCCGGGGCCGGGCTCCATTCCGTAAGGCCGGGGGTGGGGGCGTGCGGGGGAGACAGGCCGGACTGCAGGGAGCTCTCCACTCACACCATGCCTCTGGGGCTGGTACCGTTGCCCCGGGGGGGTGCGTGCAGGCTGAAGGACAGCCACCCCACTCGAAGGGAAAACTCGGGAGAGAATGCGTGCCCCAGCTAAAACGGCCGCTCCCGAGGGTGGAGGCATTTTGTTGTGTGCGTGCGTGAGAGCACTGCAAGGGAGTCCCAAACCTAAATCCGAGGGAGCCGCCGGCTGCTGCACAAGGCAGCCCTCGACTCCCCCACTTGTTTCATGAAGCTCGCACCGAGGCCCCGCTTTCGCATGGAAGCCTGATCGCCTGCGTTCTACCTCCAAGAAACAGCAGTGTACAGAGACCGTGCTTGAGCTACCATCCAGCGCTCTGAGGGGGAGGGAGCAGTTTCCCGGCTACCGTGGGTGAGCGCCTGGGGAACGGGCTCCTTCCGTGCCCGCCACCGAGGGAGAAGCAGCCCGGGCCAGGAAGGCACCTCTCGACTCAGCTGTTGTCACCTGGAGCTAACACTACTGCTCCAGGTGTGCACAGGAATGCTAAGTGCTCCGCACTGGTTTGGCAGGGAGAAGCCGCTAAAGAAGCCCAGCTTCAGCTCCTTCGCCTCGCCACAGGGTGGCAGCCATTTTCCCCTCTGCTGGAGTGCAAGCCTGGGGAGGGAGTCCCAGCTGGGTTCCGGGGGGAGAAATCAGCATGGGCAGAGGGCACCCTGTCGCCTCAACTCTGGTTTCGGGAAACTCGATCGGCTCTCCCGTGTGTGCCTGGAGTCCTAAGGGCCATGCAGCCAACGCCGAGGAACAAACCTGTAGAGAACGCGGGCCTCAGCCCAGACGGCCCTTCCTGAGCCGGGACGTCCCCTGTGGGGTGCCTTTGTGAAAGCATGAGAAATGGAAGCTAAACGTGACTCGGAGTGAGAAGCAGGCCCGTAAGGAAGGCTGCTGTCGACTCACGCCTTGTTTTAGGAGCTGAGCCCTGCTGCACCCTGTGTGCCTGGATGCCTAGTTCCCAGGCTGCTAAGAGCAAGAGTGAATGCTACAGAAGGACTGCGCTCTAGTTGACAGGGCCGTTCCTGAAGCCAGAGGCATTTTACAGTGCTCGTGTTGGAGAGACTGGGGACAGGGTCCCCTGCGGGAAATGGAGCGAGAAAGGGGCCTGTGTGGGAGGCAGCTCTCCACTCACCTCTCGTTTCTGAGGCTACTCCCCTTACCCCGGGCGCGCGCCCGCAGGCCTCAAGCCAACCCCCTAACTCAAAGGAACCGCCCTGTAGAGAACTCCCGCTTCGGCTAAAAGAGCCAGGCCGGAGGCTGGAAGCGTTCTGCTGTGTGCACGCGTGAGCGCCCGGCAAGGGAGGCCCAAACCGCTTTCCGTGTGAGACGCAGGCCCCGGCAGAAGGCAGCACACGACTCCCCGCTTGTTTCAGGCAGGGAGCACTGCGGTCCCGCTTTGGCCTGGAAGTCTAACCGCAAGCGTTCTAACTCGAAGCAGCAACACTGCAGAGACACCGTGCTTTAGCTACCGTCGACCTCTGTGTGGGAGGAAGCAGTTGAGGGGGTCCTGTGGGTGAGGGGGCCCGGGGCCGGGCTCCATTCCGTAAGGCCGGGGGTGGGGGCGTGCGGGGGAGACAGGCCGGACTGCAGGGAGCTCTCCACTCACACCATGCCTCTGGGGCTGGTACCGTTGCCCCGGGGGGGTGCGTGCAGGCTGAAGGACAGCCACCCCACTCGAAGGGAAAACTCGGGAGAGAATGCGTGCCCCAGCTAAAACGGCCGCTCCCGAGGGTGGAGGCATTTTGTTGTGTGCGTGCGTGAGAGCACTGCAAGGGAGTCCCAAACCTAAATCCGAGGGAGCCGCCGGCTGCTGCACAAGGCAGCCCTCGACTCCCCCACTTGTTTCATGAAGCTCGCACCGAGGCCCCGCTTTCGCATGGAAGCCTGATCGCCTGCGTTCTACCTCCAAGAAACAGCAGTGTACAGAGACCGTGCTTGAGCTACCATCCAGCGCTCTGAGGGGGAGGGAGCAGTTTCCCGGCTACCGTGGGTGAGCGCCTGGGGAACGGGCTCCTTCCGTGCCCGCCACCGAGGGAGAAGCAGCCCGGGCCAGGAAGGCACCTCTCGACTCAGCTGTTGTCACCTGGAGCTAACACTACTGCTCCAGGTGTGCACAGGAATGCTAAGTGCTCCGCACTGGTTTGGCAGGGAGAAGCCGCTAAAGAAGCCCAGCTTCAGCTCCTTCGCCTCGCCACAGGGTGGCAGCCATTTTCCCCTCTGCTGGAGTGCAAGCCTGGGGAGGGAGTCCCAGCTGGGTTCCGGGGGGAGAAATCAGCATGGGCAGAGGGCACCCTGTCGCCTCAACTCTGGTTTCGGGAAACTCGATCGGCTCTCCCGTGTGTGCCTGGAGTCCTAAGGGCCATGCAGCCAACGCCGAGGAACAAACCTGTAGAGAACGCGGGCCTCAGCCCAGACGGCCCTTCCTGAGCCGGGACGTCACCTGTGGGGTGCCTTTGTGAAAGCATGAGAAATGGAAGCTAAACGTGACTCGGAGTGAGAAGCAGGCCCGTAAGGAAGGCTGCTGTCGACTCACGCCTTGTTTTAGGAGCTGAGCCCTGCTGCACCCTGTGTGCCTGGATGCCTAGTTCCCAGGCTGCTAAGAGCAAGAGTGAATGCTACAGAAGGACTGCGCTCTAGTTGACAGGGCCGTTCCTGAAGCCAGAGGCATTTTACAGTGCTCGTGTTGGAGAGACTGGGGACAGGGTCCCCTGCGGGAAATGGAGCGAGAAAGGGGCCTGTGTGGGAGGCAGCTCTCCACTCACCTCTCGTTTCTGAGGCTACTCCCCTTACCCCGGGCGCGCGCCCGCAGGCCTCAAGCCAACCCCCTAACTCAAAGGAACCGCCCTGTAGAGAACTCCCGCTTCGGCTAAAAGAGCCAGGCCGGAGGCTGGAAGCGTTCTGCTGTGTGCACGCGTGAGCGCCCGGCAAGGGAGGCCCAAACCGCTTTCCGTGTGAGACGCAGGCCCCGGCAGAAGGCAGCACACGACTCCCCGCTTGTTTCAGGCAGGGAGCACTGCGGTCCCGCTTTGGCCTGGAAGTCTAACCGCAAGCGTTCTAACTCGAAGCAGCAACACTGCAGAGACACCGTGCTTTAGCTACCGTCGACCTCTGTGTGGGAGGAAGCAGTTGAGGGGGTCCTGTGGGTGAGGGGGCCCGGGGCCGGGCTCCATTCCGTAAGGCCGGGGGTGGGGGCGTGCGGGGGAGACAGGCCGGACTGCAGGGAGCTCTCCACTCACACCATGCCTCTGGGGCTGGTACCGTTGCCCCGGGGGGGTGCGTGCAGGCTGAAGGACAGCCACCCCACTCGAAGGGAAAACTCGGGAGAGAATGCGTGCCCCAGCTAAAACGGCCGCTCCCGAGGGTGGAGGCATTTTGTTGTGTGCGTGCGTGAGAGCACTGCAAGGGAGTCCCAAACCTAAATCCGAGGGAGCCGCCGGCTGCTGCACAAGGCAGCCCTCGACTCCCCCACTTGTTTCATGAAGCTCGCACCGAGGCCCCGCTTTCGCATGGAAGCCTGATCGCCTGCGTTCTACCTCCAAGAAACAGCAGTGTACAGAGACCGTGCTTGAGCTACCATCCAGCGCTCTGAGGGGGAGGGAGCAGTTTCCCGGCTACCGTGGGTGAGCGCCTGGGGAACGGGCTCCTTCCGTGCCCGCCACCGAGCGAGAAGCAGCCCGGGCCAGGAAGGCACCTCTCGACTCAGCTGTTGTCACCTGGAGCTAACACTACTGCTCCAGGTGTGCACAGGAATGCTAAGTGCTCCGCACTGGTTTGGCAGGGAGAAGCCGCTAAAGAAGCCCAGCTTCAGCTCCTTCGCCTGGCCACAGGGTGGCAGCCATTTTCCCCTCTGCTGGAGTGCAAGCCTGGGGAGGGAGTCCCAGCTGGGTTCCGGGGGGAGAAATCAGCATGGGCAGAGGGCACCCTGTCGCCTCAACTCTGGTTTCGGGAAACTCGATCGGCTCTCCCGTGTGTGCCTGGAGTCCTAAGGGCCATGCAGCCAACGCCGAGGAACAAACCTGTAGAGAACGCGGGCCTCAGCCCAGACGGCCCTTCCTGAGCCGGGACGTCCCCTGTGGGGTGCCTTTGTGAAAGCATGAGAAATGGAAGCTAAACGTGACTCGGAGTGAGAAGCAGGCCCGTAAGGAAGGCTGCTGTCGACTCACGCCTTGTTTTAGGAGCTGAGCCCTGCTGCACCCTGTGTGCCTGGATGCCTAGTTCCCAGGCTGCTAAGAGCAAGAGTGAATGCTACAGAAGGACTGCGCTCTAGTTGACAGGGCCGTTCCTGAAGCCAGAGGCATTTTACAGTGCTCGTGTTGGAGAGACTGGGGACAGGGTCCCCTGCGGGAAATGGAGCGAGAAAGGGGCCTGTGTGGGAGGCAGCTCTCCACTCACCTCTCGTTTCTGAGGCTACTC
Organism: Mirounga angustirostris; assembly: GCF_029215605.1. Lineage (NCBI taxonomy): Eukaryota > Metazoa > Chordata > Mammalia > Carnivora > Phocidae > Mirounga > Mirounga angustirostris. Next base: position 145,716 of record NW_026991771.1, on the reverse strand, counting down.
CCCTTGCCCCGGGCGCGCGCCCGCAGGCCTCAAGCCAACCCCCTAACTCAAAGGAACCGCCCTGTAGAGAACTCCCGCTTCGGCTAAAAGAGCCAGGCCGGAGGCTGGAAGCGTTCTGCTGTGTGCACGCGTGAGCGCCCGGCAAGGGAGGCCCAAACCGCTTTCCGTGTGAGACGCAGGCCCCGGCAGAAGGCAGCACACGACTCCCCGCTTGTTTCAGGCAGGGAGCACTGCGGTCCCGCTTTGGCCTGGAAGTCTAACCGCAAGCGTTCTAACTCGAAGCAGCAACACTGCAGAGACACCGTGCTTTAGCTACCGTCGACCTCTGTGTGGGAGGAAGCAGTTGAGGGGGTCCTGTGGGTGAGGGGGCCCGGGGCCGGGCTCCATTCCGTAAGGCCGGGGGTGGGGGCGTGCGGGGGAGACAGGCCGGACTGCAGGGAGCTCTCCACTCACACCATGCCTCTGGGGCTGGTACCGTTGCCCCGGGGGGGTGCGTGCAGGCTGAAGGACAGCCACCCCACTCGAAGGGAAAACTCGGGAGAGAATGCGTGCCCCAGCTAAAACGGCCGCTCCCGAGGGTGGAGGCATTTTGTTGTGTGCGTGCGTGAGAGCACTGCAAGGGAGTCCCAAACCTAAATCCGAGGGAGCCGCCGGCTGCTGCACAAGGCAGCCCTCGACTCCCCCACTTGTTTCATGAAGCTCGCACCGAGGCCCCGCTTTCGCATGGAAGCCTGATCGCCTGCGTTCTACCTCCAAGAAACAGCAGTGTACAGAGACCGTGCTTGAGCTACCATCCAGCGCTCTGAGTTGGAGGGAGCAGTTTCCCGGCTACCGTGGGTGAGCGCCTGGGGAACGGGCTCCTTCCGTGCCCGCCACCGAGCGAGAAGCAGCCCGGGCCAGGAAGGCACCTCTCGACTCAGCTGTTGTCACCTGGAGCTAACACTACTGCTCCAGGTGTGCACAGGAATGCTAAGTGCTCCGCACTGGTTTGGCAGGGAGAAGCCGCTAAAGAAGCCCAGCTTCAGCTCCTTCGCCTCGCCACAGGGTGGCAGCCATTTTCCCCTCTGCTGGAGTGCAAGCCTGGGGAGGGAGTCCCAGCTGGGTTCCGGGGGGAGAAATCAGCATGGGCAGAGGGCACCCTGTCGCCTCAACTCTGGTTTCGGGAAACTCGATCGGCTCTCCCGTGTGTGCCTGGAGTCCTAAGGGCCATGCAGCCAACGCCGAGGAACAAACCTGTAGAGAACGCGGGCCTCAGCCCAGACGGCCCTTCCTGAGCCGGGACGTCCCCTGTGGGGTGCCTTTGTGAAAGCATGAGAAATGGAAGCTAAACGTGACTCGGAGTGAGAAGCAGGCCCGTAAGGAAGGCTGCTGTCGACTCACGCCTTGTTTTAGGAGCTGAGCCCTGCTGCACCCTGTGTGCCTGGATGCCTAGTTCCCAGGCTGCTAAGAGCAAGAGTGAATGCTACAGAAGGACTGCGCTCTAGTTGACAGGGCCGTTCCTGAAGCCAGAGGCATTTTACAGTGCTCGTGTTGGAGAGACTGGGGACAGGGTCCCCTGCGGGAAATGGAGCGAGAAAGGGGCCTGTGTGGGAGGCAGCTCTCCACTCACCTCTCGTTTCTGAGGCTACTCCCCTTACCCCGGGCGCGCGCCCGCAGGCCTCAAGCCAACCCCCTAACTCAAAGGAACCGCCCTGTAGAGAACTCCCGCTTCGGCTAAAAGAGCCAGGCCGGAGGCTGGAAGCGTTCTGCTGTGTGCACGCGTGAGCGCCCGGCAAGGGAGGCCCAAACCGCTTTCCGTGTGAGACGCAGGCCCCGGCAGAAGGCAGCACACGACTCCCCGCTTGTTTCAGGCAGGGAGCACTGCGGTCCCGCTTTGGCCTGGAAGTCTAACCGCAAGCGTTCTAACTCGAAGCAGCAACACTGCAGAGACACCGTGCTTTAGCTACCGTCGACCTCTGTGTGGGAGGAAGCAGTTGAGGGGGTCCTGTGGGTGAGGGGGCCCGGGGCCGGGCTCCATTCCGTAAGGCCGGGGGTGGGGGCGTGGGGGGGAGACAGGCCGGACTGCAGGGAGCTCTCCACTCACACCATGCCTCTGGGGCTGGTACCGTTGCCCCGGGGGGGTGCGTGCAGGCTGAAGGACAGCCACCCCACTCGAAGGGAAAACTCGGGAGAGAATGCGTGCCCCAGCTAAAACGGCCGCTCCCGAGGGTGGAGGCATTTTGTTGTGTGCGTGCGTGAGAGCACTGCAAGGGAGTCCCAAACCTAAATCCGAGGGAGCCGCCGGCTGCTGCACAAGGCAGCCCTCGACTCCCCCACTTGTTTCATGAAGCTCGCACCGAGGCCCCGCTTTCGCATGGAAGCCTGATCGCCTGCGTTCTACCTCCAAGAAACAGCAGTGTACAGAGACCGTGCTTGAGCTACCATCCAGCGCTCTGAGGGGGAGGGAGCAGTTTCCCGGCTACCGTGGGTGAGCGCCTGGGGAACGGGCTCCTTCCGTGCCCGCCACCGAGGGAGAAGCAGCCCGGGCCAGGAAGGCACCTCTCGACTCAGCTGTTGTCACCTGGAGCTAACACTACTGCTCCAGGTGTGCACAGGAATGCTAAGTGCTCCGCACTGGTTTGGCAGGGAGAAGCCGCTAAAGAAGCCCAGCTTCAGCTCCTTCGCCTCGCCACAGGGTGGCAGCCATTTTCCCCTCTGCTGGAGTGCAAGCCTGGGGAGGGAGTCCCAGCTGGGTTCCGGGGGGAGAAATCAGCATGGGCAGAGGGCACCCTGTCGCCTCAACTCTGGTTTCGGGAAACTCGATCGGCTCTCCCGTGTGTGCCTGGAGTCCTAAGGGCCATGCAGCCAACGCCGAGGAACAAACCTGTAGAGAACGCGGGCCTCAGCCCAGACGGCCCTTCCTGAGCCGGGACGTCCCCTGTGGGGTGCCTTTGTGAAAGCATGAGAAATGGAAGCAAAACGTGACTCGGAGTGAGAAGCAGGCCCGTAAGGAAGGCTGCTGTCGACTCACGCCTTGTTTTAGGAGCTGAGCCCTGCTGCACCCTGTGTGCCTGGATGCCTAGTTCCCAGGCTGCTAAGAGCAAGAGTGAATGCTACAGAAGGACTGCGCTCTACTTGACAGGGCCGTTCCTGAAGCCAGAGGCATTTTACAGTGCTCGTGTTGGAGAGACTGGGGACAGGGTCCCCTGCGGGAAATGGAGCGAGAAAGGGGCCTGTGTGGGAGGCAGCTCTCCACTCACCTCTCGTTTCTGAGGCTACTCCCCTTACCCCGGGCGCGCGCCCGCAGGCCTCAAGCCAACCCCCTAACTCAAAGGAACCGCCCTGTAGAGAACTCCCGCTTCGGCTAAAAGAGCCAGGCCGGAGGCTGGAAGCGTTCTGCTGTGTGCACGCGTGAGCGCCCGGCAAGGGAGGCCCAAACCGCTTTCCGTGTGAGACGCAGGCCCCGGCAGAAGGCAGCACACGACTCCCCGCTTGTTTCAGGCAGGGAGCACTGCGGTCCCGCTTTGGCCTGGAAGTCTAACCGCAAGCGTTCTAACTCGAAGCAGCAACACTGCAGAGACACCGTGCTTTAGCTCCCGTCGACCTCTGTGTGGGAGGAAGCAGTTGAGGGGGTCCTGTGGGTGAGGGGGCCCGGGGCCGGGCTCCATTCCGTAAGGCCGGGGGTGGGGGCGTGGGGGGGAGACAGGCCGGACTGCAGGGAGCTCTCCACTCACACCATGCCTCTGGGGCTGGTACCGTTGCCCCGGGGGGGTGCGTGCAGGCTGAAGGACAGCCACCCCACTCGAAGGGAAAACTCGGGAGAGAATGCGTGCCCCAGCTAAAACGGCCGCTCCCGAGGGTGGAGGCATTTTGTTGTGTGCGTGCGTGAGAGCACTGCAAGGGAGTCCCAAACCTAAATCCGAGGGAGCCGCCGGCTGCTGCACAAGGCAGCCCTCGACTCCCCCACTTGTTTCATGAAGCTCGCACCGAGGCCCCGCTTTCGCATGGAAGCCTGATCGCCTGCGTTCTACCTCCAAGAAACAGCAGTGTACAGAGACCGTGCTTGAGCTACCATCCAGCGCTCTGAGGGGGAGGGAGCAGTTTCCCGGCTACCGTGGGTGAGCGCCTGGGGAACGGGCTCCTTCCGTGCCCGCCACCGAGCGAGAAGCAGCCCGGGCCAGGAAGGCACCTCTCGACTCAGCTGTTGTCACCTGGAGCTAACACTACTGCTCCAGGTGTGCACAGGAATGCTAAGTGCTCCGCACTGGTTTGGCAGGGAGAAGCCGCTAAAGAAGCCCAGCTTCAGCTCCTTCGCCTCGCCACAGGGTGGCAGCCATTTTCCCCTCTGCTGGAGTGCAAGCCTGGGGAGGGAGTCCCAGCTGGGTTCCGGGGGGAGAAATCAGCATGGGCAGAGGGCACCCTGTCGCCTCAACTCTGGTTTCGGGAAACTCGATCGGCTCTCCCGTGTGTGCCTGGAGTCCTAAGGGCCATGCAGCCAACGCCGAGGAACAAACCTGTAGAGAACGCGGGCCTCAGCCCAGACGGCCCTTCCTGAGCCGGGACGTCCCCTGTGGGGTGCCTTTGTGAAAGCATGAGAAATGGAAGCTAAACGTGACTCGGAGTGAGAAGCAGGCCCGTAAGGAAGGCTGCTGTCGACTCACGCCTTGTTTTAGGAGCTGAGCCCTGCTGCACCCTGTGTGCCTGGATGCCTAGTTCCCAGGCTGCTAAGAGCAAGAGTGAATGCTACAGAAGGACTGCGCTCTAGTTGACAGGGCCGTTCCTGAAGCCAGAGGCATTTTACAGTGCTCGTGTTGGAGAGACTGGGGACAGGGTCCCCTGCGGGAAATGGAGCGAGAAAGGGGCCTGTGTGGGAGGCAGCTCTCCACTCACCTCTCGTTTCTGAGGCTACTCCCCTTGCCCCGGGCGCGCGCCCGCAGGCCTCAAGCCAACCCCCTAACTCAAAGGAACCGCCCTGTAGAGAACTCCCGCTTCGGCTAAAAGAGCCAGGCCGGAGGCTGGAAGCGTTCTGCTGTGTGCACGCGTGAGCGCCCGGCAAGGGAGGCCCAAACCGCTTTCCGTGTGAGACGCAGGCCCCGGCAGAAGGCAGCACACGACTCCCCGCTTGTTTCAGGCAGGGAGCACTGCGGTCCCGCTTTGGCCTGGAAGTCTAACCGCAAGCGTTCTAACTCGAAGCAGCAACACTGCAGAGACACCGTGCTTTAGCTACCGTCGACCTCTGTGTGGGAGGAAGCAGTTGAGGGGGTCCTGTGGGTGAGGGGGCCCGGGGCCGGGCTCCATTCCGTAAGGCCGGGGGTGGGGGCGTGCGGGGGAGACAGGCCGGACTGCAGGGAGCTCTCCACTCACACCATGCCTCTGGGGCTGGTACCGTTGCCCCGGGGGGGTGCGTGCAGGCTGAAGGACAGCCACCCCACTCGAAGGGAAAACTCGGGAGAGAATGCGTGCCCCAGCTAAAACGGCCGCTCCCGAGGGTGGAGGCATTTTGTTGTGTGCGTGCGTGAGAGCACTGCAAGGGAGTCCCAAACCTAAATCCGAGGGAGCCGCCGGCTGCTGCACAAGGCAGCCCTCGACTCCCCCACTTGTTTCATGAAGCTCGCACCGAGGCCCCGCTTTCGCATGGAAGCCTGATCGCCTGCGTTCTACCTCCAAGAAACAGCAGTGTACAGAGACCGTGCTTGAGCTACCATCCAGCGCTCTGAGGGGGAGGGAGCAGTTTCCCGGCTACCGTGGGTGAGCGCCTGGGGAACGGGCTCCTTCCGTGCCCGCCACCGAGCGAGAAGCAGCCCGGGCCAGGAAGGCACCTCTCGACTCAGCTGTTGTCACCTGGAGCTAACACTACTGCTCCAGGTGTGCACAGGAATGCTAAGTGCTCCGCACTGGTTTGGCAGGGAGAAGCCGCTAAAGAAGCCCAGCTTCAGCTCCTTCGCCTCGCCACAGGGTGGCAGCCATTTTCCCCTCTGCTGGAGTGCAAGCCTGGGGAGGGAGTCCCAGCTGGGTTCCGGGGGGAGAAATCAGCATGGGCAGAGGGCACCCTGTCGCCTCAACTCTGGTTTCGGGAAACTCGATCGGCTCTCCCGTGTGTGCCTGGAGTCCTAAGGGCCATGCAGCCAACGCCGAGGAACAAACCTGTAGAGAACGCGGGCCTCAGCCCAGACGGCCCTTCCTGAGCCGGGACGTCCCCTGTGGGGTGCCTTTGTGAAAGCATGAGAAATGGAAGCTAAACGTGACTCGGAGTGAGAAGCAGGCCCGTAAGGAAGGCTGCTGTCGACTCACGCCTTGTTTTAGGAGCTGAGCCCTGCTGCACCCTGTGTGCCTGGATGCCTAGTTCCCAGGCTGCTAAGAGCAAGAGTGAATGCTACAGAAGGACTGCGCTCTAGTTGACAGGGCCGTTCCTGAAGCCAGAGGCATTTTACAGTGCTCGTGTTGGAGAGACTGGGGACAGGGTCCCCTGCGGGAAATGGAGCGAGAAAGGGGCCTGTGTGGGAGGCAGCTCTCCACTCACCTCTCGTTTCTGAGGCTACTCCCCTTGCCCCGGGCGCGCGCCCGCAGGCCTCAAGCCAACCCCCTAACTCAAAGGAACCGCCCTGTAGAGAACTCCCGCTTCGGCTAAAAGAGCCAGGCCGGAGGCTGGAAGCGTTCTGCTGTGTGCACGCGTGAGCGCCCGGCAAGGGAGGCCCAAACCGCTTTCCGTGTGAGACGCAGGCCCCGGCAGAAGGCAGCACACGACTCCCCGCTTGTTTCAGGCAGGGAGCACTGCGGTCCCGCTTTGGCCTGGAAGTCTAACCGCAAGCGTTCTAACTCGAAGCAGCAACACTGCAGAGACACCGTGCTTTAGCTACCGTCGACCTCTGTGTGGGAGGAAGCAGTTGAGGGGGTCCTGTGGGTGAGGGGGCCCGGGGCCGGGCTCCATTCCGTAAGGCCGGGGGTGGGGGCGTGCGGGGGAGACAGGCCGGACTGCAGGGAGCTCTCCACTCACACCATGCCTCTGGGGCTGGTACCGTTGCCCCGGGGGGGTGCGTGCAGGCTGAAGGACAGCCACCCCACTCGAAGGGAAAACTCGGGAGAGAATGCGTGCCCCAGCTAAAACGGCCGCTCCCGAGGGTGGAGGCATTTTGTTGTGTGCGTGCGTGAGAGCACTGCAAGGGAGTCCCAAACCTAAATCCGAGGGAGCCGCCGGCTGCTGCACAAGGCAGCCCTCGACTCCCCCACTTGTTTCATGAAGCTCGCACCGAGGCCCCGCTTTCGCATGGAAGCCTGATCGCCTGCGTTCTACCTCCAAGAAACAGCAGTGTACAGAGACCGTGCTTGAGCTACCATCCAGCGCTCTGAGGGGGAGGGAGCAGTTTCCCGGCTACCGTGGGTGAGCGCCTGGGGAACGGGCTCCTTCCGTGCCCGCCACCGAGCGAGAAGCAGCCCGGGCCAGGAAGGCACCTCTCGACTCAGCTGTTGTCACCTGGAGCTAACACTACTGCTCCAGGTGTGCACAGGAATGCTAAGTGCTCCGCACTGGTTTGGCAGGGAGAAGCCGCTAAAGAAGCCCAGCTTCAGCTCCTTCGCCTCGCCACAGGGTGGCAGCCATTTTCCCCTCTGCTGGAGTGCAAGCCTGGGGAGGGAGTCCCAGCTGGGTTCCGGGGGGAGAAATCAGCATGGGCAGAGGGCACCCTGTCGCCTCAACTCTGGTTTCGGGAAACTCGATCGGCTCTCCCGTGTGTGCCTGGAGTCCTAAGGGCCATGCAGCCAACGCCGAGGAACAAACCTGTAGAGAACGCGGGCCTCAGCCCAGACGGCCCTTCCTGAGCCGGGACGTCCCCTGTGGGGTGCCTTTGTGAAAGCATGAGAAATGGAAGCTAAACGTGACTCGGAGTGAGAAGCAGGCCCGTAAGGAAGGCTGCTGTCGACTCACGCCTTGTTTTAGGAGCTGAGCCCTGCTGCACCCTGTGTGCCTGGATGCCTAGTTCCCAGGCTGCTAAGAGCAAGAGTGAATGCTACAGAAGGACTGCGCTCTAGTTGACAGGGCCGTTCCTGAAGCCAGAGGCATTTTACAGTGCTCGTGTTGGAGAGACTGGGGACAGGGTCCCCTGCGGGAAATGGAGCGAGAAAGGGGCCTGTGTGGGAGGCAGCTCTCCACTCACCTCTCGTTTCTGAGGCTACTCCCCTTGCCCCGGGCGCGCGCCCGCAGGCCTCAAGCCAACCCCCTAACTCAAAGGAACCGCCCTGTAGAGAACTCCCGCTTCGGCTAAAAGAGCCAGGCCGGAGGCTGGAAGCGTTCTGCTGTGTGCACGCGTGAGCGCCCGGCAAGGGAGGCCCAAACCGCTTTCCGTGTGAGACGCAGGCCCCGGCAGAAGGCAGCACACGACTCCCCGCTTGTTTCAGGCAGGGAGCACTGCGGTCCCGCTTTGGCCTGGAAGTCTAACCGCAAGCGTTCTAACTCGAAGCAGCAACACTGCAGAGACACCGTGCTTTAGCTACCGTCGACCTCTGTGTGGGAGGAAGCAGTTGAGGGGGTCCTGTGGGTGAGGGGGCCCGGGGCCGGGCTCCATTCCGTAAGGCCGGGGGTGGGGGCGTGGGGGGGAGACAGGCCGGACTGCAGGGAGCTCTCCACTCACACCATGCCTCTGGGGCTGGTACCGTTGCCCCGGGGGGGTGCGTGCAGGCTGAAGGACAGCCACCCCACTCGAAGGGAAAACTCGGGAGAGAATGCGTGCCCCAGCTAAAACGGCCGCTCCCGAGGGTGGAGGCATTTTGTTGTGTGCGTGCGTGAGAGCACTGCAAGGGAGTCCCAAACCTAAATCCGAGGGAGCCGCCGGCTGCTGCACAAGGCAGCCCTCGACTCCCCCACTTGTTTCATGAAGCTCGCACCGAGGCCCCGCTTTCGCATGGAAGCCTGATCGCCTGCGTTCTACCTCCAAGAAACAGCAGTGTACAGAGACCGTGCTTGAGCTACCATCCAGCGCTCTGAGTTGGAGGGAGCAGTTTCCCGGCTACCGTGGGTGAGCGCCTGGGGAACGGGCTCCTTCCGTGCCCGCCACCGAGCGAGAAGCAGCCCGGGCCAGGAAGGCACCTCTCGACTCAGCTGTTGTCACCTGGAGCTAACACTACTGCTCCAGGTGTGCACAGGAATGCTAAGTGCTCCGCACTGGTTTGGCAGGGAGAAGCCGCTAAAGAAGCCCAGCTTCAGCTCCTTCGCCTCGCCACAGGGTGGCAGCCATTTTCCCCTCTGCTGGAGTGCAAGCCTGGGGAGGGAGTCCCAGCTGGGTTCCGGGGGGAGAAATCAGCATGGGCAGAGGGCACCCTGTCGCCTCAACTCTGGTTTCGGGAAACTCGATCGGCTCTCCCGTGTGTGCCTGGAGTCCTAAGGGCCATGCAGCCAACGCCGAGGAACAAACCTGTAGAGAACGCGGGCCTCAGCCCAGACGGCCCTTCCTGAGCCGGGACGTCCCCTGTGGGGTGCCTTTGTGAAAGCATGAGAAATGGAAGCTAAACGTGACTCGGAGTGAGAAGCAGGCCCGTAAGGAAGGCTGCTGTCGACTCACGCCTTGTTTTAGGAGCTGAGCCCTGCTGCACCCTGTGTGCCTGGATGCCTAGTTCCCAGGCTGCTAAGAGCAAGAGTGAATGCTACAGAAGGACTGCGCTCTAGTTGACAGGGCCGTTCCTGAAGCCAGAGGCATTTTACAGTGCTCGTGTTGGAGAGACTGGGGACAGGGTCCCCTGCGGGAAATGGAGCGAGAAAGGGGCCTGTGTGGGAGGCAGCTCTCCACTCACCTCTCGTTTCTGAGGCTACTCCCCTTACCCCGGGCGCGCGCCCGCAGGCCTCAAGCCAACCCCCTAACTCAAAGGAACCGCCCTGTAGAGAACTCCCGCTTCGGCTAAAAGAGCCAGGCCGGAGGCTGGAAGCGTTCTGCTGTGTGCACGCGTGAGCGCCCGGCAAGGGAGGCCCAAACCGCTTTCCGTGTGAGACGCAGGCCCCGGCAGAAGGCAGCACACGACTCCCCGCTTGTTTCAGGCAGGGAGCACTGCGGTCCCGCTTTGGCCTGGAAGTCTAACCGCAAGCGTTCTAACTCGAAGCAGCAACACTGCAGAGACACCGTGCTTTAGCTACCGTCGACCTCTGTGTGGGAGGAAGCAGTTGAGGGGGTCCTGTGGGTGAGGGGGCCCGGGGCCGGGCTCCATTCCGTAAGGCCGGGGGTGGGGGCGTGGGGGGGAGACAGGCCGGACTGCAGGGAGCTCTCCACTCACACCATGCCTCTGGGGCTGGTACCGTTGCCCCGGGGGGGTGCGTGCAGGCTGAAGGACAGCCACCCCACTCGAAGGGAAAACTCGGGAGAGAATGCGTGCCCCAGCTAAAACGGCCGCTCCCGAGGGTGGAGGCATTTTGTTGTGTGCGTGCGTGAGAGCACTGCAAGGGAGTCCCAAACCTAAATCCGAGGGAGCCGCCGGCTGCTGCACAAGGCAGCCCTCGACTCCCCCACTTGTTTCATGAAGCTCGCACCGAGGCCCCGCTTTCGCATGGAAGCCTGATCGCCTGCGTTCTACCTCCAAGAAACAGCAGTGTACAGAGACCGTGCTTGAGCTACCATCCAGCGCTCTGAGGGGGAGGGAGCAGTTTCCCGGCTACCGTGGGTGAGCGCCTGGGGAACGGGCTCCTTCCGTGCCCGCCACCGAGGGAGAAGCAGCCCGGGCCAGGAAGGCACCTCTCGACTCAGCTGTTGTCACCTGGAGCTAACACTACTGCTCCAGGTGTGCACAGGAATGCTAAGTGCTCCGCACTGGTTTGGCAGGGAGAAGCCGCTAAAGAAGCCCAGCTTCAGCTCCTTCGCCTCGCCACAGGGTGGCAGCCATTTTCCCCTCTGCTGGAGTGCAAGCCTGGGGAGGGAGTCCCAGCTGGGTTCCGGGGGGAGAAATCAGCATGGGCAGAGGGCACCCTGTCGCCTCAACTCTGGTTTCGGGAAACTCGATCGGCTCTCCCGTGTGTGCCTGGAGTCCTAAGGGCCATGCAGCCAACGCCGAGGAACAAACCTGTAGAGAACGCGGGCCTCAGCCCAGACGGCCCTTCCTGAGCCGGGACGTCCCCTGTGGGGTGCCTTTGTGAAAGCATGAGAAATGGAAGCTAAACGTGACTCGGAGTGAGAAGCAGGCCCGTAAGGAAGGCTGCTGTCGACTCACGCCTTGTTTTAGGAGCTGAGCCCTGCTGCACCCTGTGTGCCTGGATGCCTAGTTCCCAGGCTGCTAAGAGCAAGAGTGAATGCTACAGAAGGACTGCGCTCTAGTTGACAGGGCCGTTCCTGAAGCCAGAGGCATTTTACAGTGCTCGTGTTGGAGAGACTGGGGACAGGGTCCCCTGCGGGAAATGGAGCGAGAAAGGGGCCTGTGTGGGAGGCAGCTCTCCACTCACCTCTCGTTTCTGAGGCTACTCCCCTTACCCCGGGCGCGCGCCCGCAGGCCTCAAGCCAACCCCCTAACTCAAAGGAACCGCCCTGTAGAGAACTCCCGCTTCGGCTAAAAGAGCCAGGCCGGAGGCTGGAAGCGTTCTGCTGTGTGCACGCGTGAGCGCCCGGCAAGGGAGGCCCAAACCGCTTTCCGTGTGAGACGCAGGCCCCGGCAGAAGGCAGCACACGACTCCCCGCTTGTTTCAGGCAGGGAGCACTGCGGTCCCGCTTTGGCCTGGAAGTCTAACCGCAAGCGTTCTAACTCGAAGCAGCAACACTGCAGAGACACCGTGCTTTAGCTACCGTCGACCTCTGTGTGGGAGGAAGCAGTTGAGGGGGTCCTGTGGGTGAGGGGGCCCGGGGCCGGGCTCCATTCCGTAAGGCCGGGGGTGGGGGCGTGCGGGGGAGACAGGCCGGACTGCAGGGAGCTCTCCACTCACACCATGCCTCTGGGGCTGGTACCGTTGCCCCGGGGGGGTGCGTGCAGGCTGAAGGACAGCCACCCCACTCGAAGGGAAAACTCGGGAGAGAATGCGTGCCCCAGCTAAAACGGCCGCTCCCGAGGGTGGAGGCATTTTGTTGTGTGCGTGCGTGAGAGCACTGCAAGGGAGTCCCAAACCTAAATCCGAGGGAGCCGCCGGCTGCTGCACAAGGCAGCCCTCGACTCCCCCACTTGTTTCATGAAGCTCGCACCGAGGCCCCGCTTTCGCATGGAAGCCTGATCGCCTGCGTTCTACCTCCAAGAAACAGCAGTGTACAGAGACCGTGCTTGAGCTACCATCCAGCGCTCTGAGGGGGAGGGAGCAGTTTCCCGGCTACCGTGGGTGAGCGCCTGGGGAACGGGCTCCTTCCGTGCCCGCCACCGAGGGAGAAGCAGCCCGGGCCAGGAAGGCACCTCTCGACTCAGCTGTTGTCACCTGGAGCTAACACTACTGCTCCAGGTGTGCACAGGAATGCTAAGTGCTCCGCACTGGTTTGGCAGGGAGAAGCCGCTAAAGAAGCCCAGCTTCAGCTCCTTCGCCTCGCCACAGGGTGGCAGCCATTTTCCCCTCTGCTGGAGTGCAAGCCTGGGGAGGGAGTCCCAGCTGGGTTCCGGGGGGAGAAATCAGCATGGGCAGAGGGCACCCTGTCGCCTCAACTCTGGTTTCGGGAAACTCGATCGGCTCTCCCGTGTGTGCCTGGAGTCCTAAGGGCCATGCAGCCAACGCCGAGGAACAAACCTGTAGAGAACGCGGGCCTCAGCCCAGACGGCCCTTCCTGAGCCGGGACGTCACCTGTGGGGTGCCTTTGTGAAAGCATGAGAAATGGAAGCTAAACGTGACTCGGAGTGAGAAGCAGGCCCGTAAGGAAGGCTGCTGTCGACTCACGCCTTGTTTTAGGAGCTGAGCCCTGCTGCACCCTGTGTGCCTGGATGCCTAGTTCCCAGGCTGCTAAGAGCAAGAGTGAATGCTACAGAAGGACTGCGCTCTAGTTGACAGGGCCGTTCCTGAAGCCAGAGGCATTTTACAGTGCTCGTGTTGGAGAGACTGGGGACAGGGTCCCCTGCGGGAAATGGAGCGAGAAAGGGGCCTGTGTGGGAGGCAGCTCTCCACTCACCTCTCGTTTCTGAGGCTACTCCCCTTACCCCGGGCGCGCGCCCGCAGGCCTCAAGCCAACCCCCTAACTCAAAGGAACCGCCCTGTAGAGAACTCCCGCTTCGGCTAAAAGAGCCAGGCCGGAGGCTGGAAGCGTTCTGCTGTGTGCACGCGTGAGCGCCCGGCAAGGGAGGCCCAAACCGCTTTCCGTGTGAGACGCAGGCCCCGGCAGAAGGCAGCACACGACTCCCCGCTTGTTTCAGGCAGGGAGCACTGCGGTCCCGCTTTGGCCTGGAAGTCTAACCGCAAGCGTTCTAACTCGAAGCAGCAACACTGCAGAGACACCGTGCTTTAGCTACCGTCGACCTCTGTGTGGGAGGAAGCAGTTGAGGGGGTCCTGTGGGTGAGGGGGCCCGGGGCCGGGCTCCATTCCGTAAGGCCGGGGGTGGGGGCGTGCGGGGGAGACAGGCCGGACTGCAGGGAGCTCTCCACTCACACCATGCCTCTGGGGCTGGTACCGTTGCCCCGGGGGGGTGCGTGCAGGCTGAAGGACAGCCACCCCACTCGAAGGGAAAACTCGGGAGAGAATGCGTGCCCCAGCTAAAACGGCCGCTCCCGAGGGTGGAGGCATTTTGTTGTGTGCGTGCGTGAGAGCACTGCAAGGGAGTCCCAAACCTAAATCCGAGGGAGCCGCCGGCTGCTGCACAAGGCAGCCCTCGACTCCCCCACTTGTTTCATGAAGCTCGCACCGAGGCCCCGCTTTCGCATGGAAGCCTGATCGCCTGCGTTCTACCTCCAAGAAACAGCAGTGTACAGAGACCGTGCTTGAGCTACCATCCAGCGCTCTGAGGGGGAGGGAGCAGTTTCCCGGCTACCGTGGGTGAGCGCCTGGGGAACGGGCTCCTTCCGTGCCCGCCACCGAGCGAGAAGCAGCCCGGGCCAGGAAGGCACCTCTCGACTCAGCTGTTGTCACCTGGAGCTAACACTACTGCTCCAGGTGTGCACAGGAATGCTAAGTGCTCCGCACTGGTTTGGCAGGGAGAAGCCGCTAAAGAAGCCCAGCTTCAGCTCCTTCGCCTGGCCACAGGGTGGCAGCCATTTTCCCCTCTGCTGGAGTGCAAGCCTGGGGAGGGAGTCCCAGCTGGGTTCCGGGGGGAGAAATCAGCATGGGCAGAGGGCACCCTGTCGCCTCAACTCTGGTTTCGGGAAACTCGATCGGCTCTCCCGTGTGTGCCTGGAGTCCTAAGGGCCATGCAGCCAACGCCGAGGAACAAACCTGTAGAGAACGCGGGCCTCAGCCCAGACGGCCCTTCCTGAGCCGGGACGTCCCCTGTGGGGTGCCTTTGTGAAAGCATGAGAAATGGAAGCTAAACGTGACTCGGAGTGAGAAGCAGGCCCGTAAGGAAGGCTGCTGTCGACTCACGCCTTGTTTTAGGAGCTGAGCCCTGCTGCACCCTGTGTGCCTGGATGCCTAGTTCCCAGGCTGCTAAGAGCAAGAGTGAATGCTACAGAAGGACTGCGCTCTAGTTGACAGGGCCGTTCCTGAAGCCAGAGGCATTTTACAGTGCTCGTGTTGGAGAGACTGGGGACAGGGTCCCCTGCGGGAAATGGAGCGAGAAAGGGGCCTGTGTGGGAGGCAGCTCTCCACTCACCTCTCGTTTCTGAGGCTACTCCCCTTGCCCCGGGCGCGCGCCCGCAGGCCTCAAGCCAACCCCCTAACTCAAAGGAACCGCCCTGTAGAGAACTCCCGCTTCGGCTAAAAGAGCCAGGCCGGAGGCTGGAAGCGTTCTGCTGTGTGCACGCGTGAGCGCCCGGCAAGGGAGGCCCAAACCGCTTTCCGTGTGAGACGCAGGCCCCGGCAGAAGGCAGCACACGACTCCCCGCTTGTTTCAGGCAGGGAGCACTGCGGTCCCGCTTTGGCCTGGAAGTCTAACCGCAAGCGTTCTAACTCGAAGCAGCAACACTGCAGAGACACCGTGCTTTAGCTACCGTCGACCTCTGTGTGGGAGGAAGCAGTTGAGGGGGTCCTGTGGGTGAGGGGGCCCGGGGCCGGGCTCCATTCCGTAAGGCCGGGGGTGGGGGCGTGCGGGGGAGACAGGCCGGACTGCAGGGAGCTCTCCACTCACACCATGCCTCTGGGGCTGGTACCGTTGCCCCGGGGGGGTGCGTGCAGGCTGAAGGACAGCCACCCCACTCGAAGGGAAAACTCGGGAGAGAATGCGTGCCCCAGCTAAAACGGCCGCTCCCGAGGGTGGAGGCATTTTGTTGTGTGCGTGCGTGAGAGCACTGCAAGGGAGTCCCAAACCTAAATCCGAGGGAGCCGCCGGCTGCTGCACAAGGCAGCCCTCGACTCCCCCACTTGTTTCATGAAGCTCGCACCGAGGCCCCGCTTTCGCATGGAAGCCTGATCGCCTGCGTTCTACCTCCAAGAAACAGCAGTGTACAGAGACCGTGCTTGAGCTACCATCCAGCGCTCTGAGTTGGAGGGAGCAGTTTCCCGGCTACCGTGGGTGAGCGCCTGGGGAACGGGCTCCTTCCGTGCCCGCCACCGAGCGAGAAGCAGCCCGGGCCAGGAAGGCACCTCTCGACTCAGCTGTTGTCACCTGGAGCTAACACTACTGCTCCAGGTGTGCACAGGAATGCTAAGTGCTCCGCACTGGTTTGGCAGGGAGAAGCCGCTAAAGAAGCCCAGCTTCAGCTCCTTCGCCTCGCCACAGGGTGGCAGCCATTTTCCCCTCTGCTGGAGTGCAAGCCTGGGGAGGGAGTCCCAGCTGGGTTCCGGGGGGAGAAATCAGCATGGGCAGAGGGCACCCTGTCGCCTCAACTCTGGTTTCGGGAAACTCGATCGGCTCTCCCGTGTGTGCCTGGAGTCCTAAGGGCCATGCAGCCAACGCCGAGGAACAAACCTGTAGAGAACGCGGGCCTCAGCCCAGACGGCCCTTCCTGAGCCGGGACGTCCCCTGTGGGGTGCCTTTGTGAAAGCATGAGAAATGGAAGCTAAACGTGACTCGGAGTGAGAAGCAGGCCCGTAAGGAAGGCTGCTGTCGACTCACGCCTTGTTTTAGGAGCTGAGCCCTGCTGCACCCTGTGTGCCTGGATGCCTAGTTCCCAGGCTGCTAAGAGCAAGAGTGAATGCTACAGAAGGACTGCGCTCTAGTTGACAGGGCCGTTCCTGAAGCCAGAGGCATTTTACAGTGCTCGTGTTGGAGAGACTGGGGACAGGGTCCCCTGCGGGAAATGGAGCGAGAAAGGGGCCTGTGTGGGAGGCAGCTCTCCACTCACCTCTCGTTTCTGAGGCTACTCCCCTTACCCCGGGCGCGCGCCCGCAGGCCTCAAGCCAACCCCCTAACTCAAAGGAACCGCCCTGTAGAGAACTCCCGCTTCGGCTAAAAGAGCCAGGCCGGAGGCTGGAAGCGTTCTGCTGTGTGCACGCGTGAGCGCCCGGCAAGGGAGGCCCAAACCGCTTTCCGTGTGAGACGCAGGCCCCGGCAGAAGGCAGCACACGACTCCCCGCTTGTTTCAGGCAGGGAGCACTGCGGTCCCGCTTTGGCCTGGAAGTCTAACCGCAAGCGTTCTAACTCGAAGCAGCAACACTGCAGAGACACCGTGCTTTAGCTACCGTCGACCTCTGTGTGGGAGGAAGCAGTTGAGGGGGTCCTGTGGGTGAGGGGGCCCGGGGCCGGGCTCCATTCCGTAAGGCCGGGGGTGGGGGCGTGGGGGGGAGACAGGCCGGACTGCAGGGAGCTCTCCACTCACACCATGCCTCTGGGGCTGGTACCGTTGCCCCGGGGGGGTGCGTGCAGGCTGAAGGACAGCCACCCCACTCGAAGGGAAAACTCGGGAGAGAATGCGTGCCCCAGCTAAAACGGCCGCTCCCGAGGGTGGAGGCATTTTGTTGTGTGCGTGCGTGAGAGCACTGCAAGGGAGTCCCAAACCTAAATCCGAGGGAGCCGCCGGCTGCTGCACAAGGCAGCCCTCGACTCCCCCACTTGTTTCATGAAGCTCGCACCGAGGCCCCGCTTTCGCATGGAAGCCTGATCGCCTGCGTTCTACCTCCAAGAAACAGCAGTGTACAGAGACCGTGCTTGAGCTACCATCCAGCGCTCTGAGGGGGAGGGAGCAGTTTCCCGGCTACCGTGGGTGAGCGCCTGGGGAACGGGCTCCTTCCGTGCCCGCCACCGAGGGAGAAGCAGCCCGGGCCAGGAAGGCACCTCTCGACTCAGCTGTTGTCACCTGGAGCTAACACTACTGCTCCAGGTGTGCACAGGAATGCTAAGTGCTCCGCACTGGTTTGGCAGGGAGAAGCCGCTAAAGAAGCCCAGCTTCAGCTCCTTCGCCTCGCCACAGGGTGGCAGCCATTTTCCCCTCTGCTGGAGTGCAAGCCTGGGGAGGGAGTCCCAGCTGGGTTCCGGGGGGAGAAATCAGCATGGGCAGAGGGCACCCTGTCGCCTCAACTCTGGTTTCGGGAAACTCGATCGGCTCTCCCGTGTGTGCCTGGAGTCCTAAGGGCCATGCAGCCAACGCCGAGGAACAAACCTGTAGAGAACGCGGGCCTCAGCCCAGACGGCCCTTCCTGAGCCGGGACGTCCCCTGTGGGGTGCCTTTGTGAAAGCATGAGAAATGGAAGCAAAACGTGACTCGGAGTGAGAAGCAGGCCCGTAAGGAAGGCTGCTGTCGACTCACGCCTTGTTTTAGGAGCTGAGCCCTGCTGCACCCTGTGTGCCTGGATGCCTAGTTCCCAGGCTGCTAAGAGCAAGAGTGAATGCTACAGAAGGACTGCGCTCTACTTGACAGGGCCGTTCCTGAAGCCAGAGGCATTTTACAGTGCTCGTGTTGGAGAGACTGGGGACAGGGTCCCCTGCGGGAAATGGAGCGAGAAAGGGGCCTGTGTGGGAGGCAGCTCTCCACTCACCTCTCGTTTCTGAGGCTACTCCCCTTACCCCGGGCGCGCGCCCGCAGGCCTCAAGCCAACCCCCTAACTCAAAGGAACCGCCCTGTAGAGAACTCCCGCTTCGGCTAAAAGAGCCAGGCCGGAGGCTGGAAGCGTTCTGCTGTGTGCACGCGTGAGCGCCCGGCAAGGGAGGCCCAAACCGCTTTCCGTGTGAGACGCAGGCCCCGGCAGAAGGCAGCACACGACTCCCCGCTTGTTTCAGGCAGGGAGCACTGCGGTCCCGCTTTGGCCTGGAAGTCTAACCGCAAGCGTTCTAACTCGAAGCAGCAACACTGCAGAGACACCGTGCTTTAGCTACCGTCGACCTCTGTGTGGGAGGAAGCAGTTGAGGGGGTCCTGTGGGTGAGGGAGCCCGGGGCCGGGCTCCATTCCGTAAGGCCGGGGGTGGGGGCGTGGGGGGGAGACAGGCCGGACTGCAGGGAGCTCTCCACTCACACCATGCCTCTGGGGCTGGTACCGTTGCCCCGGGGGGGTGCGTGCAGGCTGAAGGACAGCCACCCCACTCGAAGGGAAAACTCGGGAGAGAATGCGTGCCCCAGCTAAAACGGCCGCTCCCGAGGGTGGAGGCATTTTGTTGTGTGCGTGCGTGAGAGCACTGCAAGGGAGTCCCAAACCTAAATCCGAGGGAGCCGCCGGCTGCTGCACAAGGCAGCCCTCGACTCCCCCACTTGTTTCATGAAGCTCGCACCGAGGCCCCGCTTTCGCATGGAAGCCTGATCGCCTGCGTTCTACCTCCAAGAAACAGCAGTGTACAGAGACCGTGCTTGAGCTACCATCCAGCGCTCTGAGGGGGAGGGAGCAGTTTCCCGGCTACCGTGGGTGAGCGCCTGGGGAACGGGCTCCTTCCGTGCCCGCCACCGAGCGAGAAGCAGCCCGGGCCAGGAAGGCACCTCTCGACTCAGCTGTTGTCACCTGGAGCTAACACTACTGCTCCAGGTGTGCACAGGAATGCTAAGTGCTCCGCACTGGTTTGGCAGGGAGAAGCCGCTAAAGAAGCCCAGCTTCAGCTCCTTCGCCTCGCCACAGGGTGGCAGCCATTTTCCCCTCTGCTGGAGTGCAAGCCTGGGGAGGGAGTCCCAGCTGGGTTCCGGGGGGAGAAATCAGCATGGGCAGAGGGCACCCTGTCGCCTCAACTCTGGTTTCGGGAAACTCGATCGGCTCTCCCGTGTGTGCCTGGAGTCCTAAGGGCCATGCAGCCAACGCCGAGGAACAAACCTGTAGAGAACGCGGGCCTCAGCCCAGACGGCCCTTCCTGAGCCGGGACGTCCCCTGTGGGGTGCCTTTGTGAAAGCATGAGAAATGGAAGCTAAACGTGACTCGGAGTGAGAAGCAGGCCCGTAAGGAAGGCTGCTGTCGACTCACGCCTTGTTTTAGGAGCTGAGCCCTGCTGCACCCTGTGTGCCTGGATGCCTAGTTCCCAGGCTGCTAAGAGCAAGAGTGAATGCTACAGAAGGACTGCGCTCTAGTTGACAGGGCCGTTCCTGAAGCCAGAGGCATTTTACAGTGCTCGTGTTGGAGAGACTGGGGACAGGGTCCCCTGCGGGAAATGGAGCGAGAAAGGGGCCTGTGTGGGAGGCAGCTCTCCACTCACCTCTCGTTTCTGAGGCTACTCCCCTTGCCCCGGGCGCGCGCCCGCAGGCCTCAAGCCAACCCCCTAACTCAAAGGAACCGCCCTGTAGAGAACTCCCGCTTCGGCTAAAAGAGCCAGGCCGGAGGCTGGAAGCGTTCTGCTGTGTGCACGCGTGAGCGCCCGGCAAGGGAGGCCCAAACCGCTTTCCGTGTGAGACGCAGGCCCCGGCAGAAGGCAGCACACGACTCCCCGCTTGTTTCAGGCAGGGAGCACTGCGGTCCCGCTTTGGCCTGGAAGTCTAACCGCAAGCGTTCTAACTCGAAGCAGCAACACTGCAGAGACACCGTGCTTTAGCTACCGTCGACCTCTGTGTGGGAGGAAGCAGTTGAGGGGGTCCTGTGGGTGAGGGGGCCCGGGGCCGGGCTCCATTCCGTAAGGCCGGGGGTGGGGGCGTGCGGGGGAGACAGGCCGGACTGCAGGGAGCTCTCCACTCACACCATGCCTCTGGGGCTGGTACCGTTGCCCCGGGGGGGTGCGTGCAGGCTGAAGGACAGCCACCCCACTCGAAGGGAAAACTCGGGAGAGAATGCGTGCCCCAGCTAAAACGGCCGCTCCCGAGGGTGGAGGCATTTTGTTGTGTGCGTGCGTGAGAGCACTGCAAGGGAGTCCCAAACCTAAATCCGAGGGAGCCGCCGGCTGCTGCACAAGGCAGCCCTCGACTCCCCCACTTGTTTCATGAAGCTCGCACCGAGGCCCCGCTTTCGCATGGAAGCCTGATCGCCTGCGTTCTACCTCCAAGAAACAGCAGTGTACAGAGACCGTGCTTGAGCTACCATCCAGCGCTCTGAGGGGGAGGGAGCAGTTTCCCGGCTACCGTGGGTGAGCGCCTGGGGAACGGGCTCCTTCCGTGCCCGCCACCGAGCGAGAAGCAGCCCGGGCCAGGAAGGCACCTCTCGACTCAGCTGTTGTCACCTGGAGCTAACACTACTGCTCCAGGTGTGCACAGGAATGCTAAGTGCTCCGCACTGGTTTGGCAGGGAGAAGCCGCTAAAGAAGCCCAGCTTCAGCTCCTTCGCCTCGCCACAGGGTGGCAGCCATTTTCCCCTCTGCTGGAGTGCAAGCCTGGGGAGGGAGTCCCAGCTGGGTTCCGGGGGGAGAAATCAGCATGGGCAGAGGGCACCCTGTCGCCTCAACTCTGGTTTCGGGAAACTCGATCGGCTCTCCCGTGTGTGCCTGGAGTCCTAAGGGCCATGCAGCCAACGCCGAGGAACAAACCTGTAGAGAACGCGGGCCTCAGCCCAGACGGCCCTTCCTGAGCCGGGACGTCCCCTGTGGGGTGCCTTTGTGAAAGCATGAGAAATGGAAGCTAAACGTGACTCGGAGTGAGAAGCAGGCCCGTAAGGAAGGCTGCTGTCGACTCACGCCTTGTTTTAGGAGCTGAGCCCTGCTGCACCCTGTGTGCCTGGATGCCTAGTTCCCAGGCTGCTAAGAGCAAGAGTGAATGCTACAGAAGGACTGCGCTCTAGTTGACAGGGCCGTTCCTGAAGCCAGAGGCATTTTACAGTGCTCGTGTTGGAGAGACTGGGGACAGGGTCCCCTGCGGGAAATGGAGCGAGAAAGGGGCCTGTGTGGGAGGCAGCTCTCCACTCACCTCTCGTTTCTGAGGCTACTCCCCTTGCCCCGGGCGCGCGCCCGCAGGCCTCAAGCCAACCCCCTAACTCAAAGGAACCGCCCTGTAGAGAACTCCCGCTTCGGCTAAAAGAGCCAGGCCGGAGGCTGGAAGCGTTCTGCTGTGTGCACGCGTGAGCGCCCGGCAAGGGAGGCCCAAACCGCTTTCCGTGTGAGACGCAGGCCCCAGCAGAAGGCAGCACACGACTCCCCGCTTGTTTCAGGCAGGGAGCACTGCGGTCCCGCTTTGGCCTGGAAGTCTAACCGCAAGCGTTCTAACTCGAAGCAGCAACACTGCAGAGACACCGTGCTTTAGCTACCGTCGACCTCTGTGTGGGAGGAAGCAGTTGAGGGGGTCCTGTGGGTGAGGGGGCCCGGGGCCGGGCTCCATTCCGTAAGGCCGGGGGTGGGGGCGTGCGGGGGAGACAGGCCGGACTGCAGGGAGCTCTCCACTCACACCATGCCTCTGGGGCTGGTACCGTTGCCCCGGGGGGGTGCGTGCAGGCTGAAGGACAGCCACCCCACTCGAAGGGAAAACTCGGGAGAGAATGCGTGCCCCAGCTAAAACGGCCGCTCCCGAGGGTGGAGGCATTTTGTTGTGTGCGTGCGTGAGAGCACTGCAAGGGAGTCCCAAACCTAAATCCGAGGGAGCCGCCGGCTGCTGCACAAGGCAGCCCTCGACTCCCCCACTTGTTTCATGAAGCTCGCACCGAGGCCCCGCTTTCGCATGGAAGCCTGATCGCCTGCGTTCTACCTCCAAGAAACAGCAGTGTACAGAGACCGTGCTTGAGCTACCATCCAGCGCTCTGAGGGGGAGGGAGCAGTTTCCCGGCTACCGTGGGTGAGCGCCTGGGGAACGGGCTCCTTCCGTGCCCGCCACCGAGCGAGAAGCAGCCCGGGCCAGGAAGGCACCTCTCGACTCAGCTGTTGTCACCTGGAGCTAACACTACTGCTCCAGGTGTGCACAGGAATGCTAAGTGCTCCGCACTGGTTTGGCAGGGAGAAGCCGCTAAAGAAGCCCAGCTTCAGCTCCTTCGCCTCGCCACAGGGTGGCAGCCATTTTCCCCTCTGCTGGAGTGCAAGCCTGGGGAGGGAGTCCCAGCTGGGTTCCGGGGGGAGAAATCAGCATGGGCAGAGGGCACCCTGTCGCCTCAACTCTGGTTTCGGGAAACTCGATCGGCTCTCCCGTGTGTGCCTGGAGTCCTAAGGGCCATGCAGCCAACGCCGAGGAACAAACCTGTAGAGAACGCGGGCCTCAGCCCAGACGGCCCTTCCTGAGCCGGGACGTCCCCTGTGGGGTGCCTTTGTGAAAGCATGAGAAATGGAAGCTAAACGTGACTCGGAGTGAGAAGCAGGCCCGTAAGGAAGGCTGCTGTCGACTCACGCCTTGTTTTAGGAGCTGAGCCCTGCTGCACCCTGTGTGCCTGGATGCCTAGTTCCCAGGCTGCTAAGAGCAAGAGTGAATGCTACAGAAGGACTGCGCTCTAGTTGACAGGGCCGTTCCTGAAGCCAGAGGCATTTTACAGTGCTCGTGTTGGAGAGACTGGGGACAGGGTCCCCTGCGGGAAATGGAGCGAGAAAGGGGCCTGTGTGGGAGGCAGCTCTCCACTCACCTCTCGTTTCTGAGGCTACTCCCCTTGCCCCGGGCGCGCGCCCGCAGGCCTCAAGCCAACCCCCTAACTCAAAGGAACCGCCCTGTAGAGAACTCCCGCTTCGGCTAAAAGAGCCAGGCCGGAGGCTGGAAGCGTTCTGCTGTGTGCACGCGTGAGCGCCCGGCAAGGGAGGCCCAAACCGCTTTCCGTGTGAGACGCAGGCCCCGGCAGAAGGCAGCACACGACTCCCCGCTTGTTTCAGGCAGGGAGCACTGCGGTCCCGCTTTGGCCTGGAAGTCTAACCGCAAGCGTTCTAACTCGAAGCAGCAACACTGCAGAGACACCGTGCTTTAGCTACCGTCGACCTCTGTGTGGGAGGAAGCAGTTGAGGGGGTCCTGTGGGTGAGGGGGCCCGGGGCCGGGCTCCATTCCGTAAGGCCGGGGGTGGGGGCGTGGGGGGGAGACAGGCCGGACTGCAGGGAGCTCTCCACTCACACCATGCCTCTGGGGCTGGTACCGTTGCCCCGGGGGGGTGCGTGCAGGCTGAAGGACAGCCACCCCACTCGAAGGGAAAACTCGGGAGAGAATGCGTGCCCCAGCTAAAACGGCCGCTCCCGAGGGTGGAGGCATTTTGTTGTGTGCGTGCGTGAGAGCACTGCAAGGGAGTCCCAAACCTAAATCCGAGGGAGCCGCCGGCTGCTGCACAAGGCAGCCCTCGACTCCCCCACTTGTTTCATGAAGCTCGCACCGAGGCCCCGCTTTCGCATGGAAGCCTGATCGCCTGCGTTCTACCTCCAAGAAACAGCAGTGTACAGAGACCGTGCTTGAGCTACCATCCAGCGCTCTGAGGGGGAGGGAGCAGTTTCCCGGCTACCGTGGGTGAGCGCCTGGGGAACGGGCTCCTTCCGTGCCCGCCACCGAGGGAGAAGCAGCCCGGGCCAGGAAGGCACCTCTCGACTCAGCTGTTGTCACCTGGAGCTAACACTACTGCTCCAGGTGTGCACAGGAATGCTAAGTGCTCCGCACTGGTTTGGCAGGGAGAAGCCGCTAAAGAAGCCCAGCTTCAGCTCCTTCGCCTCGCCACAGGGTGGCAGCCATTTTCCCCTCTGCTGGAGTGCAAGCCTGGGGAGGGAGTCCCAGCTGGGTTCCGGGGGGAGAAATCAGCATGGGCAGAGGGCACCCTGTCGCCTCAACTCTGGTTTCGGGAAACTCGATCGGCTCTCCCGTGTGTGCCTGGAGTCCTAAGGGCCATGCAGCCAACGCCGAGGAACAAACCTGTAGAGAACGCGGGCCTCAGCCCAGACGGCCCTTCCTGAGCCGGGACGTCCCCTGTGGGGTGCCTTTGTGAAAGCATGAGAAATGGAAGCTAAACGTGACTCGGAGTGAGAAGCAGGCCCGTAAGGAAGGCTGCTGTCGACTCACGCCTTGTTTTAGGAGCTGAGCCCTGCTGCACCCTGTGTGCCTGGATGCCTAGTTCCCAGGCTGCTAAGAGCAAGAGTGAATGCTACAGAAGGACTGCGCTCTAGTTGACAGGGCCGTTCCTGAAGCCAGAGGCATTTTACAGTGCTCGTGTTGGAGAGACTGGGGACAGGGTCCCCTGCGGGAAATGGAGCGAGAAAGGGGCCTGTGTGGGAGGCAGCTCTCCACTCACCTCTCGTTTCTGAGGCTACTCCCCTTGCCCCGGGCGCGCGCCCGCAGGCCTCAAGCCAACCCCCTAACTCAAAGGAACCGCCCTGTAGAGAACTCCCGCTTCGGCTAAAAGAGCCAGGCCGGAGGCTGGAAGCGTTCTGCTGTGTGCACGCGTGAGCGCCCGGCAAGGGAGGCCCAAACCGCTTTCCGTGTGAGACGCAGGCCCCGGCAGAAGGCAGCACACGACTCCCCGCTTGTTTCAGGCAGGGAGCACTGCGGTCCCGCTTTGGCCTGGAAGTCTAACCGCAAGCGTTCTAACTCGAAGCAGCAACACTGCAGAGACACCGTGCTTTAGCTACCGTCGACCTCTGTGTGGGAGGAAGCAGTTGAGGGGGTCCTGTGGGTGAGGGGGCCCGGGGCCGGGCTCCATTCCGTAAGGCCGGGGGTGGGGGCGTGGGGGGGAGACAGGCCGGACTGCAGGGAGCTCTCCACTCACACCATGCCTCTGGGGCTGGTACCGTTGCCCCGGGGGGGTGCGTGCAGGCTGAAGGACAGCCACCCCACTCGAAGGGAAAACTCGGGAGAGAATGCGTGCCCCAGCTAAAACGGCCGCTCCCGAGGGTGGAGGCATTTTGTTGTGTGCGTGCGTGAGAGCACTGCAAGGGAGTCCCAAACCTAAATCCGAGGGAGCCGCCGGCTGCTGCACAAGGCAGCCCTCGACTCCCCCACTTGTTTCATGAAGCTCGCACCGAGGCCCCGCTTTCGCATGGAAGCCTGATCGCCTGCGTTCTACCTCCAAGAAACAGCAGTGTACAGAGACCGTGCTTGAGCTACCATCCAGCGCTCTGAGGGGGAGGGAGCAGTTTCCCGGCTACCGTGGGTGAGCGCCTGGGGAACGGGCTCCTTCCGTGCCCGCCACCGAGGGAGAAGCAGCCCGGGCCAGGAAGGCACCTCTCGACTCAGCTGTTGTCACCTGGAGCTAACACTACTGCTCCAGGTGTGCACAGGAATGCTAAGTGCTCCGCACTGGTTTGGCAGGGAGAAGCCGCTAAAGAAGCCCAGCTTCAGCTCCTTCGCCTCGCCACAGGGTGGCAGCCATTTTCCCCTCTGCTGGAGTGCAAGCCTGGGGAGGGAGTCCCAGCTGGGTTCCGGGGGGAGAAATCAGCATGGGCAGAGGGCACCCTGTCGCCTCAACTCTGGTTTCGGGAAACTCGATCGGCTCTCCCGTGTGTGCCTGGAGTCCTAAGGGCCATGCAGCCAACGCCGAGGAACAAACCTGTAGAGAACGCGGGCCTCAGCCCAGACGGCCCTTCCTGAGCCGGGACGTCCCCTGTGGGGTGCCTTTGTGAAAGCATGAGAAATGGAAGCTAAACGTGACTCGGAGTGAGAAGCAGGCCCGTAAGGAAGGCTGCTGTCGACTCACGCCTTGTTTTAGGAGCTGAGCCCTGCTGCACCCTGTGTGCCTGGATGCCTAGTTCCCAGGCTGCTAAGAGCAAGAGTGAATGCTACAGAAGGACTGCGCTCTAGTTGACAGGGCCGTTCCTGAAGCCAGAGGCATTTTACAGTGCTCGTGTTGGAGAGACTGGGGACAGGGTCCCCTGCGGGAAATGGAGCGAGAAAGGGGCCTGTGTGGGAGGCAGCTCTCCACTCACCTCTCGTTTCTGAGGCTACTCCCCTTGCCCCGGGCGCGCGCCCGCAGGCCTCAAGCCAACCCCCTAACTCAAAGGAACCGCCCTGTAGAGAACTCCCGCTTCGGCTAAAAGAGCCAGGCCGGAGGCTGGAAGCGTTCTGCTGTGTGCACGCGTGAGCGCCCGGCAAGGGAGGCCCAAACCGCTTTCCGTGTGAGACGCAGGCCCCGGCAGAAGGCAGCACACGACTCCCCGCTTGTTTCAGGCAGGGAGCACTGCGGTCCCGCTTTGGCCTGGAAGTCTAACCGCAAGCGTTCTAACTCGAAGCAGCAACACTGCAGAGACACCGTGCTTTAGCTACCGTCGACCTCTGTGTGGGAGGAAGCAGTTGAGGGGGTCCTGTGGGTGAGGGGGCCCGGGGCCGGGCTCCATTCCGTAAGGCCGGGGGTGGGGGCGTGCGGGGGAGACAGGCCGGACTGCAGGGAGCTCTCCACTCACACCATGCCTCTGGGGCTGGTACCGTTGCCCCGGGGGGGTGCGTGCAGGCTGAAGGACAGCCACCCCACTCGAAGGGAAAACTCGGGAGAGAATGCGTGCCCCAGCTAAAACGGCCGCTCCCGAGGGTGGAGGCATTTTGTTGTGTGCGTGCGTGAGAGCACTGCAAGGGAGTCCCAAACCTAAATCCGAGGGAGCCGCCGGCTGCTGCACAAGGCAGCCCTCGACTCCCCCACTTGTTTCATGAAGCTCGCACCGAGGCCCCGCTTTCGCATGGAAGCCTGATCGCCTGCGTTCTACCTCCAAGAAACAGCAGTGTACAGAGACCGTGCTTGAGCTACCATCCAGCGCTCTGAGGGGGAGGGAGCAGTTTCCCGGCTACCGTGGGTGAGCGCCTGGGGAACGGGCTCCTTCCGTGCCCGCCACCGAGCGAGAAGCAGCCCGGGCCAGGAAGGCACCTCTCGACTCAGCTGTTGTCACCTGGAGCTAACACTACTGCTCCAGGTGTGCACAGGAATGCTAAGTGCTCCGCACTGGTTTGGCAGGGAGAAGCCGCTAAAGAAGCCCAGCTTCAGCTCCTTCGCCTCGCCACAGGGTGGCAGCCATTTTCCCCTCTGCTGGAGTGCAAGCCTGGGGAGGGAGTCCCAGCTGGGTTCCGGGGGGAGAAATCAGCATGGGCAGAGGGCACCCTGTCGCCTCAACTCTGGTTTCGGGAAACTCGATCGGCTCTCCCGTGTGTGCCTGGAGTCCTAAGGGCCATGCAGCCAACGCCGAGGAACAAACCTGTAGAGAACGCGGGCCTCAGCCCAGACGGCCCTTCCTGAGCCGGGACGTCCCCTGTGGGGTGCCTTTGTGAAAGCATGAGAAATGGAAGCTAAACGTGACTCGGAGTGAGAAGCAGGCCCGTAAGGAAGGCTGCTGTCGACTCACGCCTTGTTTTAGGAGCTGAGCCCTGCTGCACCCTGTGTGCCTGGATGCCTAGTTCCCAGGCTGCTAAGAGCAAGAGTGAATGCTACAGAAGGACTGCGCTCTAGTTGACAGGGCCGTTCCTGAAGCCAGAGGCATTTTACAGTGCTCGTGTTGGAGAGACTGGGGACAGGGTCCCCTGCGGGAAATGGAGCGAGAAAGGGGCCTGTGTGGGAGGCAGCTCTCCACTCACCTCTCGTTTCTGAGGCTACTCCCCTTGCCCCGGGCGCGCGCCCGCAGGCCTCAAGCCAACCCCCTAACTCAAAGGAACCGCCCTGTAGAGAACTCCCGCTTCGGCTAAAAGAGCCAGGCCGGAGGCTGGAAGCGTTCTGCTGTGTGCACGCGTGAGCGCCCGGCAAGGGAGGCCCAAACCGCTTTCCGTGTGAGACGCAGGCCCCGGCAGAAGGCAGCACACGACTCCCCGCTTGTTTCAGGCAGGGAGCACTGCGGTCCCGCTTTGGCCTGGAAGTCTAACCGCAAGCGTTCTAACTCGAAGCAGCAACACTGCAGAGACACCGTGCTTTAGCTACCGTCGACCTCTGTGTGGGAGGAAGCAGTTGAGGGGGTCCTGTGGGTGAGGGGGCCCGGGGCCGGGCTCCATTCCGTAAGGCCGGGGGTGGGGGCGTGGGGGGGAGACAGGCCGGACTGCAGGGAGCTCTCCACTCACACCATGCCTCTGGGGCTGGTACCGTTGCCCCGGGGGGGTGCGTGCAGGCTGAAGGACAGCCACCCCACTCGAAGGGAAAACTCGGGAGAGAATGCGTGCCCCAGCTAAAACGGCCGCTCCCGAGGGTGGAGGCATTTTGTTGTGTGCGTGCGTGAGAGCACTGCAAGGGAGTCCCAAACCTAAATCCGAGGGAGCCGCCGGCTGCTGCACAAGGCAGCCCTCGACTCCCCCACTTGTTTCATGAAGCTCGCACCGAGGCCCCGCTTTCGCATGGAAGCCTGATCGCCTGCGTTCTACCTCCAAGAAACAGCAGTGTACAGAGACCGTGCTTGAGCTACCATCCAGCGCTCTGAGTTGGAGGGAGCAGTTTCCCGGCTACCGTGGGTGAGCGCCTGGGGAACGGGCTCCTTCCGTGCCCGCCACCGAGCGAGAAGCAGCCCGGGCCAGGAAGGCACCTCTCGACTCAGCTGTTGTCACCTGGAGCTAACACTACTGCTCCAGGTGTGCACAGGAATGCTAAGTGCTCCGCACTGGTTTGGCAGGGAGAAGCCGCTAAAGAAGCCCAGCTTCAGCTCCTTCGCCTCGCCACAGGGTGGCAGCCATTTTCCCCTCTGCTGGAGTGCAAGCCTGGGGAGGGAGTCCCAGCTGGGTTCCGGGGGGAGAAATCAGCATGGGCAGAGGGCACCCTGTCGCCTCAACTCTGGTTTCGGGAAACTCGATCGGCTCTCCCGTGTGTGCCTGGAGTCCTAAGGGCCATGCAGCCAACGCCGAGGAACAAACCTGTAGAGAACGCGGGCCTCAGCCCAGACGGCCCTTCCTGAGCCGGGACGTCCCCTGTGGGGTGCCTTTGTGAAAGCATGAGAAATGGAAGCTAAACGTGACTCGGAGTGAGAAGCAGGCCCGTAAGGAAGGCTGCTGTCGACTCACGCCTTGTTTTAGGAGCTGAGCCCTGCTGCACCCTGTGTGCCTGGATGCCTAGTTCCCAGGCTGCTAAGAGCAAGAGTGAATGCTACAGAAGGACTGCGCTCTAGTTGACAGGGCCGTTCCTGAAGCCAGAGGCATTTTACAGTGCTCGTGTTGGAGAGACTGGGGACAGGGTCCCCTGCGGGAAATGGAGCGAGAAAGGGGCCTGTGTGGGAGGCAGCTCTCCACTCACCTCTCGTTTCTGAGGCTACTCCCCTTACCCCGGGCGCGCGCCCGCAGGCCTCAAGCCAACCCCCTAACTCAAAGGAACCGCCCTGTAGAGAACTCCCGCTTCGGCTAAAAGAGCCAGGCCGGAGGCTGGAAGCGTTCTGCTGTGTGCACGCGTGAGCGCCCGGCAAGGGAGGCCCAAACCGCTTTCCGTGTGAGACGCAGGCCCCGGCAGAAGGCAGCACACGACTCCCCGCTTGTTTCAGGCAGGGAGCACTGCGGTCCCGCTTTGGCCTGGAAGTCTAACCGCAAGCGTTCTAACTCGAAGCAGCAACACTGCAGAGACACCGTGCTTTAGCTACCGTCGACCTCTGTGTGGGAGGAAGCAGTTGAGGGGGTCCTGTGGGTGAGGGGGCCCGGGGCCGGGCTCCATTCCGTAAGGCCGGGGGTGGGGGCGTGGGGGGGAGACAGGCCGGACTGCAGGGAGCTCTCCACTCACACCATGCCTCTGGGGCTGGTACCGTTGCCCCGGGGGGGTGCGTGCAGGCTGAAGGACAGCCACCCCACTCGAAGGGAAAACTCGGGAGAGAATGCGTGCCCCAGCTAAAACGGCCGCTCCCGAGGGTGGAGGCATTTTGTTGTGTGCGTGCGTGAGAGCACTGCAAGGGAGTCCCAAACCTAAATCCGAGGGAGCCGCCGGCTGCTGCACAAGGCAGCCCTCGACTCCCCCACTTGTTTCATGAAGCTCGCACCGAGGCCCCGCTTTCGCATGGAAGCCTGATCGCCTGCGTTCTACCTCCAAGAAACAGCAGTGTACAGAGACCGTGCTTGAGCTACCATCCAGCGCTCTGAGGGGGAGGGAGCAGTTTCCCGGCTACCGTGGGTGAGCGCCTGGGGAACGGGCTCCTTCCGTGCCCGCCACCGAGGGAGAAGCAGCCCGGGCCAGGAAGGCACCTCTCGACTCAGCTGTTGTCACCTGGAGCTAACACTACTGCTCCAGGTGTGCACAGGAATGCTAAGTGCTCCGCACTGGTTTGGCAGGGAGAAGCCGCTAAAGAAGCCCAGCTTCAGCTCCTTCGCCTCGCCACAGGGTGGCAGCCATTTTCCCCTCTGCTGGAGTGCAAGCCTGGGGAGGGAGTCCCAGCTGGGTTCCGGGGGGAGAAATCAGCATGGGCAGAGGGCACCCTGTCGCCTCAACTCTGGTTTCGGGAAACTCGATCGGCTCTCCCGTGTGTGCCTGGAGTCCTAAGGGCCATGCAGCCAACGCCGAGGAACAAACCTGTAGAGAACGCGGGCCTCAGCCCAGACGGCCCTTCCTGAGCCGGGACGTCCCCTGTGGGGTGCCTTTGTGAAAGCATGAGAAATGGAAGCTAAACGTGACTCGGAGTGAGAAGCAGGCCCGTAAGGAAGGCTGCTGTCGACTCACGCCTTGTTTTAGGAGCTGAGCCCTGCTGCACCCTGTGTGCCTGGATGCCTAGTTCCCAGGCTGCTAAGAGCAAGAGTGAATGCTACAGAAGGACTGCGCTCTAGTTGACAGGGCCGTTCCTGAAGCCAGAGGCATTTTACAGTGCTCGTGTTGGAGAGACTGGGGACAGGGTCCCCTGCGGGAAATGGAGCGAGAAAGGGGCCTGTGTGGGAGGCAGCTCTCCACTCACCTCTCGTTTCTGAGGCTACTCCCCTTGCCCCGGGCGCGCGCCCGCAGGCCTCAAGCCAACCCCCTAACTCAAAGGAACCGCCCTGTAGAGAACTCCCGCTTCGGCTAAAAGAGCCAGGCCGGAGGCTGGAAGCGTTCTGCTGTGTGCACGCGTGAGCGCCCGGCAAGGGAGGCCCAAACCGCTTTCCGTGTGAGACGCAGGCCCCGGCAGAAGGCAGCACACGACTCCCCGCTTGTTTCAGGCAGGGAGCACTGCGGTCCCGCTTTGGCCTGGAAGTCTAACCGCAAGCGTTCTAACTCGAAGCAGCAACACTGCAGAGACACCGTGCTTTAGCTACCGTCGACCTCTGTGTGGGAGGAAGCAGTTGAGGGGGTCCTGTGGGTGAGGGGGCCCGGGGCCGGGCTCCATTCCGTAAGGCCGGGGGTGGGGGCGTGCGGGGGAGACAGGCCGGACTGCAGGGAGCTCTCCACTCACACCATGCCTCTGGGGCTGGTACCGTTGCCCCGGGGGGGTGCGTGCAGGCTGAAGGACAGCCACCCCACTCGAAGGGAAAACTCGGGAGAGAATGCGTGCCCCAGCTAAAACGGCCGCTCCCGAGGGTGGAGGCATTTTGTTGTGTGCGTGCGTGAGAGCACTGCAAGGGAGTCCCAAACCTAAATCCGAGGGAGCCGCCGGCTGCTGCACAAGGCAGCCCTCGACTCCCCCACTTGTTTCATGAAGCTCGCACCGAGGCCCCGCTTTCGCATGGAAGCCTGATCGCCTGCGTTCTACCTCCAAGAAACAGCAGTGTACAGAGACCGTGCTTGAGCTACCATCCAGCGCTCTGAGGGGGAGGGAGCAGTTTCCCGGCTACCGTGGGTGAGCGCCTGGGGAACGGGCTCCTTCCGTGCCCGCCACCGAGCGAGAAGCAGCCCGGGCCAGGAAGGCACCTCTCGACTCAGCTGTTGTCACCTGGAGCTAACACTACTGCTCCAGGTGTGCACAGGAATGCTAAGTGCTCCGCACTGGTTTGGCAGGGAGAAGCCGCTAAAGAAGCCCAGCTTCAGCTCCTTCGCCTC
Organism: Mirounga angustirostris; assembly: GCF_029215605.1. NCBI lineage: Eukaryota > Metazoa > Chordata > Mammalia > Carnivora > Phocidae > Mirounga > Mirounga angustirostris. The sequence continues at coordinate 113,709 of NW_026991771.1, read as the reverse complement.
GCCACAGGGTGGCAGCCATTTTCCCCTCTGCTGGAGTGCAAGCCTGGGGAGGGAGTCCCAGCTGGGTTCCGGGGGGAGAAATCAGCATGGGCAGAGGGCACCCTGTCGCCTCAACTCTGGTTTCGGGAAACTCGATCGGCTCTCCCGTGTGTGCCTGGAGTCCTAAGGGCCATGCAGCCAACGCCGAGGAACAAACCTGTAGAGAACGCGGGCCTCAGCCCAGACGGCCCTTCCTGAGCCGGGACGTCCCCTGTGGGGTGCCTTTGTGAAAGCATGAGAAATGGAAGCTAAACGTGACTCGGAGTGAGAAGCAGGCCCGTAAGGAAGGCTGCTGTCGACTCACGCCTTGTTTTAGGAGCTGAGCCCTGCTGCACCCTGTGTGCCTGGATGCCTAGTTCCCAGGCTGCTAAGAGCAAGAGTGAATGCTACAGAAGGACTGCGCTCTAGTTGACAGGGCCGTTCCTGAAGCCAGAGGCATTTTACAGTGCTCGTGTTGGAGAGACTGGGGACAGGGTCCCCTGCGGGAAATGGAGCGAGAAAGGGGCCTGTGTGGGAGGCAGCTCTCCACTCACCTCTCGTTTCTGAGGCTACTCCCCTTGCCCCGGGCGCGCGCCCGCAGGCCTCAAGCCAACCCCCTAACTCAAAGGAACCGCCCTGTAGAGAACTCCCGCTTCGGCTAAAAGAGCCAGGCCGGAGGCTGGAAGCGTTCTGCTGTGTGCACGCGTGAGCGCCCGGCAAGGGAGGCCCAAACCGCTTTCCGTGTGAGACGCAGGCCCCGGCAGAAGGCAGCACACGACTCCCCGCTTGTTTCAGGCAGGGAGCACTGCGGTCCCGCTTTGGCCTGGAAGTCTAACCGCAAGCGTTCTAACTCGAAGCAGCAACACTGCAGAGACACCGTGCTTTAGCTACCGTCGACCTCTGTGTGGGAGGAAGCAGTTGAGGGGGTCCTGTGGGTGAGGGGGCCCGGGGCCGGGCTCCATTCCGTAAGGCCGGGGGTGGGGGCGTGCGGGGGAGACAGGCCGGACTGCAGGGAGCTCTCCACTCACACCATGCCTCTGGGGCTGGTACCGTTGCCCCGGGGGGGTGCGTGCAGGCTGAAGGACAGCCACCCCACTCGAAGGGAAAACTCGGGAGAGAATGCGTGCCCCAGCTAAAACGGCCGCTCCCGAGGGTGGAGGCATTTTGTTGTGTGCGTGCGTGAGAGCACTGCAAGGGAGTCCCAAACCTAAATCCGAGGGAGCCGCCGGCTGCTGCACAAGGCAGCCCTCGACTCCCCCACTTGTTTCATGAAGCTCGCACCGAGGCCCCGCTTTCGCATGGAAGCCTGATCGCCTGCGTTCTACCTCCAAGAAACAGCAGTGTACAGAGACCGTGCTTGAGCTACCATCCAGCGCTCTGAGGGGGAGGGAGCAGTTTCCCGGCTACCGTGGGTGAGCGCCTGGGGAACGGGCTCCTTCCGTGCCCGCCACCGAGCGAGAAGCAGCCCGGGCCAGGAAGGCACCTCTCGACTCAGCTGTTGTCACCTGGAGCTAACACTACTGCTCCAGGTGTGCACAGGAATGCTAAGTGCTCCGCACTGGTTTGGCAGGGAGAAGCCGCTAAAGAAGCCCAGCTTCAGCTCCTTCGCCTCGCCACAGGGTGGCAGCCATTTTCCCCTCTGCTGGAGTGCAAGCCTGGGGAGGGAGTCCCAGCTGGGTTCCGGGGGGAGAAATCAGCATGGGCAGAGGGCACCCTGTCGCCTCAACTCTGGTTTCGGGAAACTCGATCGGCTCTCCCGTGTGTGCCTGGAGTCCTAAGGGCCATGCAGCCAACGCCGAGGAACAAACCTGTAGAGAACGCGGGCCTCAGCCCAGACGGCCCTTCCTGAGCCGGGACGTCCCCTGTGGGGTGCCTTTGTGAAAGCATGAGAAATGGAAGCTAAACGTGACTCGGAGTGAGAAGCAGGCCCGTAAGGAAGGCTGCTGTCGACTCACGCCTTGTTTTAGGAGCTGAGCCCTGCTGCACCCTGTGTGCCTGGATGCCTAGTTCCCAGGCTGCTAAGAGCAAGAGTGAATGCTACAGAAGGACTGCGCTCTAGTTGACAGGGCCGTTCCTGAAGCCAGAGGCATTTTACAGTGCTCGTGTTGGAGAGACTGGGGACAGGGTCCCCTGCGGGAAATGGAGCGAGAAAGGGGCCTGTGTGGGAGGCAGCTCTCCACTCACCTCTCGTTTCTGAGGCTACTCCCCTTGCCCCGGGCGCGCGCCCGCAGGCCTCAAGCCAACCCCCTAACTCAAAGGAACCGCCCTGTAGAGAACTCCCGCTTCGGCTAAAAGAGCCAGGCCGGAGGCTGGAAGCGTTCTGCTGTGTGCACGCGTGAGCGCCCGGCAAGGGAGGCCCAAACCGCTTTCCGTGTGAGACGCAGGCCCCGGCAGAAGGCAGCACACGACTCCCCGCTTGTTTCAGGCAGGGAGCACTGCGGTCCCGCTTTGGCCTGGAAGTCTAACCGCAAGCGTTCTAACTCGAAGCAGCAACACTGCAGAGACACCGTGCTTTAGCTACCGTCGACCTCTGTGTGGGAGGAAGCAGTTGAGGGGGTCCTGTGGGTGAGGGGGCCCGGGGCCGGGCTCCATTCCGTAAGGCCGGGGGTGGGGGCGTGGGGGGGAGACAGGCCGGACTGCAGGGAGCTCTCCACTCACACCATGCCTCTGGGGCTGGTACCGTTGCCCCGGGGGGGTGCGTGCAGGCTGAAGGACAGCCACCCCACTCGAAGGGAAAACTCGGGAGAGAATGCGTGCCCCAGCTAAAACGGCCGCTCCCGAGGGTGGAGGCATTTTGTTGTGTGCGTGCGTGAGAGCACTGCAAGGGAGTCCCAAACCTAAATCCGAGGGAGCCGCCGGCTGCTGCACAAGGCAGCCCTCGACTCCCCCACTTGTTTCATGAAGCTCGCACCGAGGCCCCGCTTTCGCATGGAAGCCTGATCGCCTGCGTTCTACCTCCAAGAAACAGCAGTGTACAGAGACCGTGCTTGAGCTACCATCCAGCGCTCTGAGTTGGAGGGAGCAGTTTCCCGGCTACCGTGGGTGAGCGCCTGGGGAACGGGCTCCTTCCGTGCCCGCCACCGAGCGAGAAGCAGCCCGGGCCAGGAAGGCACCTCTCGACTCAGCTGTTGTCACCTGGAGCTAACACTACTGCTCCAGGTGTGCACAGGAATGCTAAGTGCTCCGCACTGGTTTGGCAGGGAGAAGCCGCTAAAGAAGCCCAGCTTCAGCTCCTTCGCCTCGCCACAGGGTGGCAGCCATTTTCCCCTCTGCTGGAGTGCAAGCCTGGGGAGGGAGTCCCAGCTGGGTTCCGGGGGGAGAAATCAGCATGGGCAGAGGGCACCCTGTCGCCTCAACTCTGGTTTCGGGAAACTCGATCGGCTCTCCCGTGTGTGCCTGGAGTCCTAAGGGCCATGCAGCCAACGCCGAGGAACAAACCTGTAGAGAACGCGGGCCTCAGCCCAGACGGCCCTTCCTGAGCCGGGACGTCCCCTGTGGGGTGCCTTTGTGAAAGCATGAGAAATGGAAGCTAAACGTGACTCGGAGTGAGAAGCAGGCCCGTAAGGAAGGCTGCTGTCGACTCACGCCTTGTTTTAGGAGCTGAGCCCTGCTGCACCCTGTGTGCCTGGATGCCTAGTTCCCAGGCTGCTAAGAGCAAGAGTGAATGCTACAGAAGGACTGCGCTCTAGTTGACAGGGCCGTTCCTGAAGCCAGAGGCATTTTACAGTGCTCGTGTTGGAGAGACTGGGGACAGGGTCCCCTGCGGGAAATGGAGCGAGAAAGGGGCCTGTGTGGGAGGCAGCTCTCCACTCACCTCTCGTTTCTGAGGCTACTCCCCTTACCCCGGGCGCGCGCCCGCAGGCCTCAAGCCAACCCCCTAACTCAAAGGAACCGCCCTGTAGAGAACTCCCGCTTCGGCTAAAAGAGCCAGGCCGGAGGCTGGAAGCGTTCTGCTGTGTGCACGCGTGAGCGCCCGGCAAGGGAGGCCCAAACCGCTTTCCGTGTGAGACGCAGGCCCCGGCAGAAGGCAGCACACGACTCCCCGCTTGTTTCAGGCAGGGAGCACTGCGGTCCCGCTTTGGCCTGGAAGTCTAACCGCAAGCGTTCTAACTCGAAGCAGCAACACTGCAGAGACACCGTGCTTTAGCTACCGTCGACCTCTGTGTGGGAGGAAGCAGTTGAGGGGGTCCTGTGGGTGAGGGGGCCCGGGGCCGGGCTCCATTCCGTAAGGCCGGGGGTGGGGGCGTGGGGGGGAGACAGGCCGGACTGCAGGGAGCTCTCCACTCACACCATGCCTCTGGGGCTGGTACCGTTGCCCCGGGGGGGTGCGTGCAGGCTGAAGGACAGCCACCCCACTCGAAGGGAAAACTCGGGAGAGAATGCGTGCCCCAGCTAAAACGGCCGCTCCCGAGGGTGGAGGCATTTTGTTGTGTGCGTGCGTGAGAGCACTGCAAGGGAGTCCCAAACCTAAATCCGAGGGAGCCGCCGGCTGCTGCACAAGGCAGCCCTCGACTCCCCCACTTGTTTCATGAAGCTCGCACCGAGGCCCCGCTTTCGCATGGAAGCCTGATCGCCTGCGTTCTACCTCCAAGAAACAGCAGTGTACAGAGACCGTGCTTGAGCTACCATCCAGCGCTCTGAGGGGGAGGGAGCAGTTTCCCGGCTACCGTGGGTGAGCGCCTGGGGAACGGGCTCCTTCCGTGCCCGCCACCGAGGGAGAAGCAGCCCGGGCCAGGAAGGCACCTCTCGACTCAGCTGTTGTCACCTGGAGCTAACACTACTGCTCCAGGTGTGCACAGGAATGCTAAGTGCTCCGCACTGGTTTGGCAGGGAGAAGCCGCTAAAGAAGCCCAGCTTCAGCTCCTTCGCCTCGCCACAGGGTGGCAGCCATTTTCCCCTCTGCTGGAGTGCAAGCCTGGGGAGGGAGTCCCAGCTGGGTTCCGGGGGGAGAAATCAGCATGGGCAGAGGGCACCCTGTCGCCTCAACTCTGGTTTCGGGAAACTCGATCGGCTCTCCCGTGTGTGCCTGGAGTCCTAAGGGCCATGCAGCCAACGCCGAGGAACAAACCTGTAGAGAACGCGGGCCTCAGCCCAGACGGCCCTTCCTGAGCCGGGACGTCCCCTGTGGGGTGCCTTTGTGAAAGCATGAGAAATGGAAGCTAAACGTGACTCGGAGTGAGAAGCAGGCCCGTAAGGAAGGCTGCTGTCGACTCACGCCTTGTTTTAGGAGCTGAGCCCTGCTGCACCCTGTGTGCCTGGATGCCTAGTTCCCAGGCTGCTAAGAGCAAGAGTGAATGCTACAGAAGGACTGCGCTCTAGTTGACAGGGCCGTTCCTGAAGCCAGAGGCATTTTACAGTGCTCGTGTTGGAGAGACTGGGGACAGGGTCCCCTGCGGGAAATGGAGCGAGAAAGGGGCCTGTGTGGGAGGCAGCTCTCCACTCACCTCTCGTTTCTGAGGCTACTCCCCTTGCCCCGGGCGCGCGCCCGCAGGCCTCAAGCCAACCCCCTAACTCAAAGGAACCGCCCTGTAGAGAACTCCCGCTTCGGCTAAAAGAGCCAGGCCGGAGGCTGGAAGCGTTCTGCTGTGTGCACGCGTGAGCGCCCGGCAAGGGAGGCCCAAACCGCTTTCCGTGTGAGACGCAGGCCCCGGCAGAAGGCAGCACACGACTCCCCGCTTGTTTCAGGCAGGGAGCACTGCGGTCCCGCTTTGGCCTGGAAGTCTAACCGCAAGCGTTCTAACTCGAAGCAGCAACACTGCAGAGACACCGTGCTTTAGCTACCGTCGACCTCTGTGTGGGAGGAAGCAGTTGAGGGGGTCCTGTGGGTGAGGGGGCCCGGGGCCGGGCTCCATTCCGTAAGGCCGGGGGTGGGGGCGTGCGGGGGAGACAGGCCGGACTGCAGGGAGCTCTCCACTCACACCATGCCTCTGGGGCTGGTACCGTTGCCCCGGGGGGGTGCGTGCAGGCTGAAGGACAGCCACCCCACTCGAAGGGAAAACTCGGGAGAGAATGCGTGCCCCAGCTAAAACGGCCGCTCCCGAGGGTGGAGGCATTTTGTTGTGTGCGTGCGTGAGAGCACTGCAAGGGAGTCCCAAACCTAAATCCGAGGGAGCCGCCGGCTGCTGCACAAGGCAGCCCTCGACTCCCCCACTTGTTTCATGAAGCTCGCACCGAGGCCCCGCTTTCGCATGGAAGCCTGATCGCCTGCGTTCTACCTCCAAGAAACAGCAGTGTACAGAGACCGTGCTTGAGCTACCATCCAGCGCTCTGAGGGGGAGGGAGCAGTTTCCCGGCTACCGTGGGTGAGCGCCTGGGGAACGGGCTCCTTCCGTGCCCGCCACCGAGGGAGAAGCAGCCCGGGCCAGGAAGGCACCTCTCGACTCAGCTGTTGTCACCTGGAGCTAACACTACTGCTCCAGGTGTGCACAGGAATGCTAAGTGCTCCGCACTGGTTTGGCAGGGAGAAGCCGCTAAAGAAGCCCAGCTTCAGCTCCTTCGCCTCGCCACAGGGTGGCAGCCATTTTCCCCTCTGCTGGAGTGCAAGCCTGGGGAGGGAGTCCCAGCTGGGTTCCGGGGGGAGAAATCAGCATGGGCAGAGGGCACCCTGTCGCCTCAACTCTGGTTTCGGGAAACTCGATCGGCTCTCCCGTGTGTGCCTGGAGTCCTAAGGGCCATGCAGCCAACGCCGAGGAACAAACCTGTAGAGAACGCGGGCCTCAGCCCAGACGGCCCTTCCTGAGCCGGGACGTCACCTGTGGGGTGCCTTTGTGAAAGCATGAGAAATGGAAGCTAAACGTGACTCGGAGTGAGAAGCAGGCCCGTAAGGAAGGCTGCTGTCGACTCACGCCTTGTTTTAGGAGCTGAGCCCTGCTGCACCCTGTGTGCCTGGATGCCTAGTTCCCAGGCTGCTAAGAGCAAGAGTGAATGCTACAGAAGGACTGCGCTCTAGTTGACAGGGCCGTTCCTGAAGCCAGAGGCATTTTACAGTGCTCGTGTTGGAGAGACTGGGGACAGGGTCCCCTGCGGGAAATGGAGCGAGAAAGGGGCCTGTGTGGGAGGCAGCTCTCCACTCACCTCTCGTTTCTGAGGCTACTCCCCTTACCCCGGGCGCGCGCCCGCAGGCCTCAAGCCAACCCCCTAACTCAAAGGAACCGCCCTGTAGAGAACTCCCGCTTCGGCTAAAAGAGCCAGGCCGGAGGCTGGAAGCGTTCTGCTGTGTGCACGCGTGAGCGCCCGGCAAGGGAGGCCCAAACCGCTTTCCGTGTGAGACGCAGGCCCCGGCAGAAGGCAGCACACGACTCCCCGCTTGTTTCAGGCAGGGAGCACTGCGGTCCCGCTTTGGCCTGGAAGTCTAACCGCAAGCGTTCTAACTCGAAGCAGCAACACTGCAGAGACACCGTGCTTTAGCTACCGTCGACCTCTGTGTGGGAGGAAGCAGTTGAGGGGGTCCTGTGGGTGAGGGGGCCCGGGGCCGGGCTCCATTCCGTAAGGCCGGGGGTGGGGGCGTGCGGGGGAGACAGGCCGGACTGCAGGGAGCTCTCCACTCACACCATGCCTCTGGGGCTGGTACCGTTGCCCCGGGGGGGTGCGTGCAGGCTGAAGGACAGCCACCCCACTCGAAGGGAAAACTCGGGAGAGAATGCGTGCCCCAGCTAAAACGGCCGCTCCCGAGGGTGGAGGCATTTTGTTGTGTGCGTGCGTGAGAGCACTGCAAGGGAGTCCCAAACCTAAATCCGAGGGAGCCGCCGGCTGCTGCACAAGGCAGCCCTCGACTCCCCCACTTGTTTCATGAAGCTCGCACCGAGGCCCCGCTTTCGCATGGAAGCCTGATCGCCTGCGTTCTACCTCCAAGAAACAGCAGTGTACAGAGACCGTGCTTGAGCTACCATCCAGCGCTCTGAGGGGGAGGGAGCAGTTTCCCGGCTACCGTGGGTGAGCGCCTGGGGAACGGGCTCCTTCCGTGCCCGCCACCGAGCGAGAAGCAGCCCGGGCCAGGAAGGCACCTCTCGACTCAGCTGTTGTCACCTGGAGCTAACACTACTGCTCCAGGTGTGCACAGGAATGCTAAGTGCTCCGCACTGGTTTGGCAGGGAGAAGCCGCTAAAGAAGCCCAGCTTCAGCTCCTTCGCCTGGCCACAGGGTGGCAGCCATTTTCCCCTCTGCTGGAGTGCAAGCCTGGGGAGGGAGTCCCAGCTGGGTTCCGGGGGGAGAAATCAGCATGGGCAGAGGGCACCCTGTCGCCTCAACTCTGGTTTCGGGAAACTCGATCGGCTCTCCCGTGTGTGCCTGGAGTCCTAAGGGCCATGCAGCCAACGCCGAGGAACAAACCTGTAGAGAACGCGGGCCTCAGCCCAGACGGCCCTTCCTGAGCCGGGACGTCCCCTGTGGGGTGCCTTTGTGAAAGCATGAGAAATGGAAGCTAAACGTGACTCGGAGTGAGAAGCAGGCCCGTAAGGAAGGCTGCTGTCGACTCACGCCTTGTTTTAGGAGCTGAGCCCTGCTGCACCCTGTGTGCCTGGATGCCTAGTTCCCAGGCTGCTAAGAGCAAGAGTGAATGCTACAGAAGGACTGCGCTCTAGTTGACAGGGCCGTTCCTGAAGCCAGAGGCATTTTACAGTGCTCGTGTTGGAGAGACTGGGGACAGGGTCCCCTGCGGGAAATGGAGCGAGAAAGGGGCCTGTGTGGGAGGCAGCTCTCCACTCACCTCTCGTTTCTGAGGCTACTCCCCTTGCCCCGGGCGCGCGCCCGCAGGCCTCAAGCCAACCCCCTAACTCAAAGGAACCGCCCTGTAGAGAACTCCCGCTTCGGCTAAAAGAGCCAGGCCGGAGGCTGGAAGCGTTCTGCTGTGTGCACGCGTGAGCGCCCGGCAAGGGAGGCCCAAACCGCTTTCCGTGTGAGACGCAGGCCCCGGCAGAAGGCAGCACACGACTCCCCGCTTGTTTCAGGCAGGGAGCACTGCGGTCCCGCTTTGGCCTGGAAGTCTAACCGCAAGCGTTCTAACTCGAAGCAGCAACACTGCAGAGACACCGTGCTTTAGCTACCGTCGACCTCTGTGTGGGAGGAAGCAGTTGAGGGGGTCCTGTGGGTGAGGGGGCCCGGGGCCGGGCTCCATTCCGTAAGGCCGGGGGTGGGGGCGTGCGGGGGAGACAGGCCGGACTGCAGGGAGCTCTCCACTCACACCATGCCTCTGGGGCTGGTACCGTTGCCCCGGGGGGGTGCGTGCAGGCTGAAGGACAGCCACCCCACTCGAAGGGAAAACTCGGGAGAGAATGCGTGCCCCAGCTAAAACGGCCGCTCCCGAGGGTGGAGGCATTTTGTTGTGTGCGTGCGTGAGAGCACTGCAAGGGAGTCCCAAACCTAAATCCGAGGGAGCCGCCGGCTGCTGCACAAGGCAGCCCTCGACTCCCCCACTTGTTTCATGAAGCTCGCACCGAGGCCCCGCTTTCGCATGGAAGCCTGATCGCCTGCGTTCTACCTCCAAGAAACAGCAGTGTACAGAGACCGTGCTTGAGCTACCATCCAGCGCTCTGAGTTGGAGGGAGCAGTTTCCCGGCTACCGTGGGTGAGCGCCTGGGGAACGGGCTCCTTCCGTGCCCGCCACCGAGCGAGAAGCAGCCCGGGCCAGGAAGGCACCTCTCGACTCAGCTGTTGTCACCTGGAGCTAACACTACTGCTCCAGGTGTGCACAGGAATGCTAAGTGCTCCGCACTGGTTTGGCAGGGAGAAGCCGCTAAAGAAGCCCAGCTTCAGCTCCTTCGCCTCGCCACAGGGTGGCAGCCATTTTCCCCTCTGCTGGAGTGCAAGCCTGGGGAGGGAGTCCCAGCTGGGTTCCGGGGGGAGAAATCAGCATGGGCAGAGGGCACCCTGTCGCCTCAACTCTGGTTTCGGGAAACTCGATCGGCTCTCCCGTGTGTGCCTGGAGTCCTAAGGGCCATGCAGCCAACGCCGAGGAACAAACCTGTAGAGAACGCGGGCCTCAGCCCAGACGGCCCTTCCTGAGCCGGGACGTCCCCTGTGGGGTGCCTTTGTGAAAGCATGAGAAATGGAAGCTAAACGTGACTCGGAGTGAGAAGCAGGCCCGTAAGGAAGGCTGCTGTCGACTCACGCCTTGTTTTAGGAGCTGAGCCCTGCTGCACCCTGTGTGCCTGGATGCCTAGTTCCCAGGCTGCTAAGAGCAAGAGTGAATGCTACAGAAGGACTGCGCTCTAGTTGACAGGGCCGTTCCTGAAGCCAGAGGCATTTTACAGTGCTCGTGTTGGAGAGACTGGGGACAGGGTCCCCTGCGGGAAATGGAGCGAGAAAGGGGCCTGTGTGGGAGGCAGCTCTCCACTCACCTCTCGTTTCTGAGGCTACTCCCCTTACCCCGGGCGCGCGCCCGCAGGCCTCAAGCCAACCCCCTAACTCAAAGGAACCGCCCTGTAGAGAACTCCCGCTTCGGCTAAAAGAGCCAGGCCGGAGGCTGGAAGCGTTCTGCTGTGTGCACGCGTGAGCGCCCGGCAAGGGAGGCCCAAACCGCTTTCCGTGTGAGACGCAGGCCCCGGCAGAAGGCAGCACACGACTCCCCGCTTGTTTCAGGCAGGGAGCACTGCGGTCCCGCTTTGGCCTGGAAGTCTAACCGCAAGCGTTCTAACTCGAAGCAGCAACACTGCAGAGACACCGTGCTTTAGCTACCGTCGACCTCTGTGTGGGAGGAAGCAGTTGAGGGGGTCCTGTGGGTGAGGGGGCCCGGGGCCGGGCTCCATTCCGTAAGGCCGGGGGTGGGGGCGTGGGGGGGAGACAGGCCGGACTGCAGGGAGCTCTCCACTCACACCATGCCTCTGGGGCTGGTACCGTTGCCCCGGGGGGGTGCGTGCAGGCTGAAGGACAGCCACCCCACTCGAAGGGAAAACTCGGGAGAGAATGCGTGCCCCAGCTAAAACGGCCGCTCCCGAGGGTGGAGGCATTTTGTTGTGTGCGTGCGTGAGAGCACTGCAAGGGAGTCCCAAACCTAAATCCGAGGGAGCCGCCGGCTGCTGCACAAGGCAGCCCTCGACTCCCCCACTTGTTTCATGAAGCTCGCACCGAGGCCCCGCTTTCGCATGGAAGCCTGATCGCCTGCGTTCTACCTCCAAGAAACAGCAGTGTACAGAGACCGTGCTTGAGCTACCATCCAGCGCTCTGAGGGGGAGGGAGCAGTTTCCCGGCTACCGTGGGTGAGCGCCTGGGGAACGGGCTCCTTCCGTGCCCGCCACCGAGGGAGAAGCAGCCCGGGCCAGGAAGGCACCTCTCGACTCAGCTGTTGTCACCTGGAGCTAACACTACTGCTCCAGGTGTGCACAGGAATGCTAAGTGCTCCGCACTGGTTTGGCAGGGAGAAGCCGCTAAAGAAGCCCAGCTTCAGCTCCTTCGCCTCGCCACAGGGTGGCAGCCATTTTCCCCTCTGCTGGAGTGCAAGCCTGGGGAGGGAGTCCCAGCTGGGTTCCGGGGGGAGAAATCAGCATGGGCAGAGGGCACCCTGTCGCCTCAACTCTGGTTTCGGGAAACTCGATCGGCTCTCCCGTGTGTGCCTGGAGTCCTAAGGGCCATGCAGCCAACGCCGAGGAACAAACCTGTAGAGAACGCGGGCCTCAGCCCAGACGGCCCTTCCTGAGCCGGGACGTCCCCTGTGGGGTGCCTTTGTGAAAGCATGAGAAATGGAAGCAAAACGTGACTCGGAGTGAGAAGCAGGCCCGTAAGGAAGGCTGCTGTCGACTCACGCCTTGTTTTAGGAGCTGAGCCCTGCTGCACCCTGTGTGCCTGGATGCCTAGTTCCCAGGCTGCTAAGAGCAAGAGTGAATGCTACAGAAGGACTGCGCTCTACTTGACAGGGCCGTTCCTGAAGCCAGAGGCATTTTACAGTGCTCGTGTTGGAGAGACTGGGGACAGGGTCCCCTGCGGGAAATGGAGCGAGAAAGGGGCCTGTGTGGGAGGCAGCTCTCCACTCACCTCTCGTTTCTGAGGCTACTCCCCTTACCCCGGGCGCGCGCCCGCAGGCCTCAAGCCAACCCCCTAACTCAAAGGAACCGCCCTGTAGAGAACTCCCGCTTCGGCTAAAAGAGCCAGGCCGGAGGCTGGAAGCGTTCTGCTGTGTGCACGCGTGAGCGCCCGGCAAGGGAGGCCCAAACCGCTTTCCGTGTGAGACGCAGGCCCCGGCAGAAGGCAGCACACGACTCCCCGCTTGTTTCAGGCAGGGAGCACTGCGGTCCCGCTTTGGCCTGGAAGTCTAACCGCAAGCGTTCTAACTCGAAGCAGCAACACTGCAGAGACACCGTGCTTTAGCTACCGTCGACCTCTGTGTGGGAGGAAGCAGTTGAGGGGGTCCTGTGGGTGAGGGGGCCCGGGGCCGGGCTCCATTCCGTAAGGCCGGGGGTGGGGGCGTGGGGGGGAGACAGGCCGGACTGCAGGGAGCTCTCCACTCACACCATGCCTCTGGGGCTGGTACCGTTGCCCCGGGGGGGTGCGTGCAGGCTGAAGGACAGCCACCCCACTCGAAGGGAAAACTCGGGAGAGAATGCGTGCCCCAGCTAAAACGGCCGCTCCCGAGGGTGGAGGCATTTTGTTGTGTGCGTGCGTGAGAGCACTGCAAGGGAGTCCCAAACCTAAATCCGAGGGAGCCGCCGGCTGCTGCACAAGGCAGCCCTCGACTCCCCCACTTGTTTCATGAAGCTCGCACCGAGGCCCCGCTTTCGCATGGAAGCCTGATCGCCTGCGTTCTACCTCCAAGAAACAGCAGTGTACAGAGACCGTGCTTGAGCTACCATCCAGCGCTCTGAGGGGGAGGGAGCAGTTTCCCGGCTACCGTGGGTGAGCGCCTGGGGAACGGGCTCCTTCCGTGCCCGCCACCGAGCGAGAAGCAGCCCGGGCCAGGAAGGCACCTCTCGACTCAGCTGTTGTCACCTGGAGCTAACACTACTGCTCCAGGTGTGCACAGGAATGCTAAGTGCTCCGCACTGGTTTGGCAGGGAGAAGCCGCTAAAGAAGCCCAGCTTCAGCTCCTTCGCCTCGCCACAGGGTGGCAGCCATTTTCCCCTCTGCTGGAGTGCAAGCCTGGGGAGGGAGTCCCAGCTGGGTTCCGGGGGGAGAAATCAGCATGGGCAGAGGGCACCCTGTCGCCTCAACTCTGGTTTCGGGAAACTCGATCGGCTCTCCCGTGTGTGCCTGGAGTCCTAAGGGCCATGCAGCCAACGCCGAGGAACAAACCTGTAGAGAACGCGGGCCTCAGCCCAGACGGCCCTTCCTGAGCCGGGACGTCCCCTGTGGGGTGCCTTTGTGAAAGCATGAGAAATGGAAGCTAAACGTGACTCGGAGTGAGAAGCAGGCCCGTAAGGAAGGCTGCTGTCGACTCACGCCTTGTTTTAGGAGCTGAGCCCTGCTGCACCCTGTGTGCCTGGATGCCTAGTTCCCAGGCTGCTAAGAGCAAGAGTGAATGCTACAGAAGGACTGCGCTCTAGTTGACAGGGCCGTTCCTGAAGCCAGAGGCATTTTACAGTGCTCGTGTTGGAGAGACTGGGGACAGGGTCCCCTGCGGGAAATGGAGCGAGAAAGGGGCCTGTGTGGGAGGCAGCTCTCCACTCACCTCTCGTTTCTGAGGCTACTCCCCTTGCCCCGGGCGCGCGCCCGCAGGCCTCAAGCCAACCCCCTAACTCAAAGGAACCGCCCTGTAGAGAACTCCCGCTTCGGCTAAAAGAGCCAGGCCGGAGGCTGGAAGCGTTCTGCTGTGTGCACGCGTGAGCGCCCGGCAAGGGAGGCCCAAACCGCTTTCCGTGTGAGACGCAGGCCCCGGCAGAAGGCAGCACACGACTCCCCGCTTGTTTCAGGCAGGGAGCACTGCGGTCCCGCTTTGGCCTGGAAGTCTAACCGCAAGCGTTCTAACTCGAAGCAGCAACACTGCAGAGACACCGTGCTTTAGCTACCGTCGACCTCTGTGTGGGAGGAAGCAGTTGAGGGGGTCCTGTGGGTGAGGGGGCCCGGGGCCGGGCTCCATTCCGTAAGGCCGGGGGTGGGGGCGTGCGGGGGAGACAGGCCGGACTGCAGGGAGCTCTCCACTCACACCATGCCTCTGGGGCTGGTACCGTTGCCCCGGGGGGGTGCGTGCAGGCTGAAGGACAGCCACCCCACTCGAAGGGAAAACTCGGGAGAGAATGCGTGCCCCAGCTAAAACGGCCGCTCCCGAGGGTGGAGGCATTTTGTTGTGTGCGTGCGTGAGAGCACTGCAAGGGAGTCCCAAACCTAAATCCGAGGGAGCCGCCGGCTGCTGCACAAGGCAGCCCTCGACTCCCCCACTTGTTTCATGAAGCTCGCACCGAGGCCCCGCTTTCGCATGGAAGCCTGATCGCCTGCGTTCTACCTCCAAGAAACAGCAGTGTACAGAGACCGTGCTTGAGCTACCATCCAGCGCTCTGAGGGGGAGGGAGCAGTTTCCCGGCTACCGTGGGTGAGCGCCTGGGGAACGGGCTCCTTCCGTGCCCGCCACCGAGCGAGAAGCAGCCCGGGCCAGGAAGGCACCTCTCGACTCAGCTGTTGTCACCTGGAGCTAACACTACTGCTCCAGGTGTGCACAGGAATGCTAAGTGCTCCGCACTGGTTTGGCAGGGAGAAGCCGCTAAAGAAGCCCAGCTTCAGCTCCTTCGCCTCGCCACAGGGTGGCAGCCATTTTCCCCTCTGCTGGAGTGCAAGCCTGGGGAGGGAGTCCCAGCTGGGTTCCGGGGGGAGAAATCAGCATGGGCAGAGGGCACCCTGTCGCCTCAACTCTGGTTTCGGGAAACTCGATCGGCTCTCCCGTGTGTGCCTGGAGTCCTAAGGGCCATGCAGCCAACGCCGAGGAACAAACCTGTAGAGAACGCGGGCCTCAGCCCAGACGGCCCTTCCTGAGCCGGGACGTCCCCTGTGGGGTGCCTTTGTGAAAGCATGAGAAATGGAAGCTAAACGTGACTCGGAGTGAGAAGCAGGCCCGTAAGGAAGGCTGCTGTCGACTCACGCCTTGTTTTAGGAGCTGAGCCCTGCTGCACCCTGTGTGCCTGGATGCCTAGTTCCCAGGCTGCTAAGAGCAAGAGTGAATGCTACAGAAGGACTGCGCTCTAGTTGACAGGGCCGTTCCTGAAGCCAGAGGCATTTTACAGTGCTCGTGTTGGAGAGACTGGGGACAGGGTCCCCTGCGGGAAATGGAGCGAGAAAGGGGCCTGTGTGGGAGGCAGCTCTCCACTCACCTCTCGTTTCTGAGGCTACTCCCCTTGCCCCGGGCGCGCGCCCGCAGGCCTCAAGCCAACCCCCTAACTCAAAGGAACCGCCCTGTAGAGAACTCCCGCTTCGGCTAAAAGAGCCAGGCCGGAGGCTGGAAGCGTTCTGCTGTGTGCACGCGTGAGCGCCCGGCAAGGGAGGCCCAAACCGCTTTCCGTGTGAGACGCAGGCCCCAGCAGAAGGCAGCACACGACTCCCCGCTTGTTTCAGGCAGGGAGCACTGCGGTCCCGCTTTGGCCTGGAAGTCTAACCGCAAGCGTTCTAACTCGAAGCAGCAACACTGCAGAGACACCGTGCTTTAGCTACCGTCGACCTCTGTGTGGGAGGAAGCAGTTGAGGGGGTCCTGTGGGTGAGGGGGCCCGGGGCCGGGCTCCATTCCGTAAGGCCGGGGGTGGGGGCGTGCGGGGGAGACAGGCCGGACTGCAGGGAGCTCTCCACTCACACCATGCCTCTGGGGCTGGTACCGTTGCCCCGGGGGGGTGCGTGCAGGCTGAAGGACAGCCACCCCACTCGAAGGGAAAACTCGGGAGAGAATGCGTGCCCCAGCTAAAACGGCCGCTCCCGAGGGTGGAGGCATTTTGTTGTGTGCGTGCGTGAGAGCACTGCAAGGGAGTCCCAAACCTAAATCCGAGGGAGCCGCCGGCTGCTGCACAAGGCAGCCCTCGACTCCCCCACTTGTTTCATGAAGCTCGCACCGAGGCCCCGCTTTCGCATGGAAGCCTGATCGCCTGCGTTCTACCTCCAAGAAACAGCAGTGTACAGAGACCGTGCTTGAGCTACCATCCAGCGCTCTGAGGGGGAGGGAGCAGTTTCCCGGCTACCGTGGGTGAGCGCCTGGGGAACGGGCTCCTTCCGTGCCCGCCACCGAGCGAGAAGCAGCCCGGGCCAGGAAGGCACCTCTCGACTCAGCTGTTGTCACCTGGAGCTAACACTACTGCTCCAGGTGTGCACAGGAATGCTAAGTGCTCCGCACTGGTTTGGCAGGGAGAAGCCGCTAAAGAAGCCCAGCTTCAGCTCCTTCGCCTCGCCACAGGGTGGCAGCCATTTTCCCCTCTGCTGGAGTGCAAGCCTGGGGAGGGAGTCCCAGCTGGGTTCCGGGGGGAGAAATCAGCATGGGCAGAGGGCACCCTGTCGCCTCAACTCTGGTTTCGGGAAACTCGATCGGCTCTCCCGTGTGTGCCTGGAGTCCTAAGGGCCATGCAGCCAACGCCGAGGAACAAACCTGTAGAGAACGCGGGCCTCAGCCCAGACGGCCCTTCCTGAGCCGGGACGTCCCCTGTGGGGTGCCTTTGTGAAAGCATGAGAAATGGAAGCTAAACGTGACTCGGAGTGAGAAGCAGGCCCGTAAGGAAGGCTGCTGTCGACTCACGCCTTGTTTTAGGAGCTGAGCCCTGCTGCACCCTGTGTGCCTGGATGCCTAGTTCCCAGGCTGCTAAGAGCAAGAGTGAATGCTACAGAAGGACTGCGCTCTAGTTGACAGGGCCGTTCCTGAAGCCAGAGGCATTTTACAGTGCTCGTGTTGGAGAGACTGGGGACAGGGTCCCCTGCGGGAAATGGAGCGAGAAAGGGGCCTGTGTGGGAGGCAGCTCTCCACTCACCTCTCGTTTCTGAGGCTACTCCCCTTGCCCCGGGCGCGCGCCCGCAGGCCTCAAGCCAACCCCCTAACTCAAAGGAACCGCCCTGTAGAGAACTCCCGCTTCGGCTAAAAGAGCCAGGCCGGAGGCTGGAAGCGTTCTGCTGTGTGCACGCGTGAGCGCCCGGCAAGGGAGGCCCAAACCGCTTTCCGTGTGAGACGCAGGCCCCGGCAGAAGGCAGCACACGACTCCCCGCTTGTTTCAGGCAGGGAGCACTGCGGTCCCGCTTTGGCCTGGAAGTCTAACCGCAAGCGTTCTAACTCGAAGCAGCAACACTGCAGAGACACCGTGCTTTAGCTACCGTCGACCTCTGTGTGGGAGGAAGCAGTTGAGGGGGTCCTGTGGGTGAGGGGGCCCGGGGCCGGGCTCCATTCCGTAAGGCCGGGGGTGGGGGCGTGGGGGGGAGACAGGCCGGACTGCAGGGAGCTCTCCACTCACACCATGCCTCTGGGGCTGGTACCGTTGCCCCGGGGGGGTGCGTGCAGGCTGAAGGACAGCCACCCCACTCGAAGGGAAAACTCGGGAGAGAATGCGTGCCCCAGCTAAAACGGCCGCTCCCGAGGGTGGAGGCATTTTGTTGTGTGCGTGCGTGAGAGCACTGCAAGGGAGTCCCAAACCTAAATCCGAGGGAGCCGCCGGCTGCTGCACAAGGCAGCCCTCGACTCCCCCACTTGTTTCATGAAGCTCGCACCGAGGCCCCGCTTTCGCATGGAAGCCTGATCGCCTGCGTTCTACCTCCAAGAAACAGCAGTGTACAGAGACCGTGCTTGAGCTACCATCCAGCGCTCTGAGGGGGAGGGAGCAGTTTCCCGGCTACCGTGGGTGAGCGCCTGGGGAACGGGCTCCTTCCGTGCCCGCCACCGAGGGAGAAGCAGCCCGGGCCAGGAAGGCACCTCTCGACTCAGCTGTTGTCACCTGGAGCTAACACTACTGCTCCAGGTGTGCACAGGAATGCTAAGTGCTCCGCACTGGTTTGGCAGGGAGAAGCCGCTAAAGAAGCCCAGCTTCAGCTCCTTCGCCTCGCCACAGGGTGGCAGCCATTTTCCCCTCTGCTGGAGTGCAAGCCTGGGGAGGGAGTCCCAGCTGGGTTCCGGGGGGAGAAATCAGCATGGGCAGAGGGCACCCTGTCGCCTCAACTCTGGTTTCGGGAAACTCGATCGGCTCTCCCGTGTGTGCCTGGAGTCCTAAGGGCCATGCAGCCAACGCCGAGGAACAAACCTGTAGAGAACGCGGGCCTCAGCCCAGACGGCCCTTCCTGAGCCGGGACGTCCCCTGTGGGGTGCCTTTGTGAAAGCATGAGAAATGGAAGCTAAACGTGACTCGGAGTGAGAAGCAGGCCCGTAAGGAAGGCTGCTGTCGACTCACGCCTTGTTTTAGGAGCTGAGCCCTGCTGCACCCTGTGTGCCTGGATGCCTAGTTCCCAGGCTGCTAAGAGCAAGAGTGAATGCTACAGAAGGACTGCGCTCTAGTTGACAGGGCCGTTCCTGAAGCCAGAGGCATTTTACAGTGCTCGTGTTGGAGAGACTGGGGACAGGGTCCCCTGCGGGAAATGGAGCGAGAAAGGGGCCTGTGTGGGAGGCAGCTCTCCACTCACCTCTCGTTTCTGAGGCTACTCCCCTTGCCCCGGGCGCGCGCCCGCAGGCCTCAAGCCAACCCCCTAACTCAAAGGAACCGCCCTGTAGAGAACTCCCGCTTCGGCTAAAAGAGCCAGGCCGGAGGCTGGAAGCGTTCTGCTGTGTGCACGCGTGAGCGCCCGGCAAGGGAGGCCCAAACCGCTTTCCGTGTGAGACGCAGGCCCCGGCAGAAGGCAGCACACGACTCCCCGCTTGTTTCAGGCAGGGAGCACTGCGGTCCCGCTTTGGCCTGGAAGTCTAACCGCAAGCGTTCTAACTCGAAGCAGCAACACTGCAGAGACACCGTGCTTTAGCTACCGTCGACCTCTGTGTGGGAGGAAGCAGTTGAGGGGGTCCTGTGGGTGAGGGGGCCCGGGGCCGGGCTCCATTCCGTAAGGCCGGGGGTGGGGGCGTGGGGGGGAGACAGGCCGGACTGCAGGGAGCTCTCCACTCACACCATGCCTCTGGGGCTGGTACCGTTGCCCCGGGGGGGTGCGTGCAGGCTGAAGGACAGCCACCCCACTCGAAGGGAAAACTCGGGAGAGAATGCGTGCCCCAGCTAAAACGGCCGCTCCCGAGGGTGGAGGCATTTTGTTGTGTGCGTGCGTGAGAGCACTGCAAGGGAGTCCCAAACCTAAATCCGAGGGAGCCGCCGGCTGCTGCACAAGGCAGCCCTCGACTCCCCCACTTGTTTCATGAAGCTCGCACCGAGGCCCCGCTTTCGCATGGAAGCCTGATCGCCTGCGTTCTACCTCCAAGAAACAGCAGTGTACAGAGACCGTGCTTGAGCTACCATCCAGCGCTCTGAGGGGGAGGGAGCAGTTTCCCGGCTACCGTGGGTGAGCGCCTGGGGAACGGGCTCCTTCCGTGCCCGCCACCGAGGGAGAAGCAGCCCGGGCCAGGAAGGCACCTCTCGACTCAGCTGTTGTCACCTGGAGCTAACACTACTGCTCCAGGTGTGCACAGGAATGCTAAGTGCTCCGCACTGGTTTGGCAGGGAGAAGCCGCTAAAGAAGCCCAGCTTCAGCTCCTTCGCCTCGCCACAGGGTGGCAGCCATTTTCCCCTCTGCTGGAGTGCAAGCCTGGGGAGGGAGTCCCAGCTGGGTTCCGGGGGGAGAAATCAGCATGGGCAGAGGGCACCCTGTCGCCTCAACTCTGGTTTCGGGAAACTCGATCGGCTCTCCCGTGTGTGCCTGGAGTCCTAAGGGCCATGCAGCCAACGCCGAGGAACAAACCTGTAGAGAACGCGGGCCTCAGCCCAGACGGCCCTTCCTGAGCCGGGACGTCCCCTGTGGGGTGCCTTTGTGAAAGCATGAGAAATGGAAGCTAAACGTGACTCGGAGTGAGAAGCAGGCCCGTAAGGAAGGCTGCTGTCGACTCACGCCTTGTTTTAGGAGCTGAGCCCTGCTGCACCCTGTGTGCCTGGATGCCTAGTTCCCAGGCTGCTAAGAGCAAGAGTGAATGCTACAGAAGGACTGCGCTCTAGTTGACAGGGCCGTTCCTGAAGCCAGAGGCATTTTACAGTGCTCGTGTTGGAGAGACTGGGGACAGGGTCCCCTGCGGGAAATGGAGCGAGAAAGGGGCCTGTGTGGGAGGCAGCTCTCCACTCACCTCTCGTTTCTGAGGCTACTCCCCTTGCCCCGGGCGCGCGCCCGCAGGCCTCAAGCCAACCCCCTAACTCAAAGGAACCGCCCTGTAGAGAACTCCCGCTTCGGCTAAAAGAGCCAGGCCGGAGGCTGGAAGCGTTCTGCTGTGTGCACGCGTGAGCGCCCGGCAAGGGAGGCCCAAACCGCTTTCCGTGTGAGACGCAGGCCCCGGCAGAAGGCAGCACACGACTCCCCGCTTGTTTCAGGCAGGGAGCACTGCGGTCCCGCTTTGGCCTGGAAGTCTAACCGCAAGCGTTCTAACTCGAAGCAGCAACACTGCAGAGACACCGTGCTTTAGCTACCGTCGACCTCTGTGTGGGAGGAAGCAGTTGAGGGGGTCCTGTGGGTGAGGGGGCCCGGGGCCGGGCTCCATTCCGTAAGGCCGGGGGTGGGGGCGTGCGGGGGAGACAGGCCGGACTGCAGGGAGCTCTCCACTCACACCATGCCTCTGGGGCTGGTACCGTTGCCCCGGGGGGGTGCGTGCAGGCTGAAGGACAGCCACCCCACTCGAAGGGAAAACTCGGGAGAGAATGCGTGCCCCAGCTAAAACGGCCGCTCCCGAGGGTGGAGGCATTTTGTTGTGTGCGTGCGTGAGAGCACTGCAAGGGAGTCCCAAACCTAAATCCGAGGGAGCCGCCGGCTGCTGCACAAGGCAGCCCTCGACTCCCCCACTTGTTTCATGAAGCTCGCACCGAGGCCCCGCTTTCGCATGGAAGCCTGATCGCCTGCGTTCTACCTCCAAGAAACAGCAGTGTACAGAGACCGTGCTTGAGCTACCATCCAGCGCTCTGAGGGGGAGGGAGCAGTTTCCCGGCTACCGTGGGTGAGCGCCTGGGGAACGGGCTCCTTCCGTGCCCGCCACCGAGCGAGAAGCAGCCCGGGCCAGGAAGGCACCTCTCGACTCAGCTGTTGTCACCTGGAGCTAACACTACTGCTCCAGGTGTGCACAGGAATGCTAAGTGCTCCGCACTGGTTTGGCAGGGAGAAGCCGCTAAAGAAGCCCAGCTTCAGCTCCTTCGCCTCGCCACAGGGTGGCAGCCATTTTCCCCTCTGCTGGAGTGCAAGCCTGGGGAGGGAGTCCCAGCTGGGTTCCGGGGGGAGAAATCAGCATGGGCAGAGGGCACCCTGTCGCCTCAACTCTGGTTTCGGGAAACTCGATCGGCTCTCCCGTGTGTGCCTGGAGTCCTAAGGGCCATGCAGCCAACGCCGAGGAACAAACCTGTAGAGAACGCGGGCCTCAGCCCAGACGGCCCTTCCTGAGCCGGGACGTCCCCTGTGGGGTGCCTTTGTGAAAGCATGAGAAATGGAAGCTAAACGTGACTCGGAGTGAGAAGCAGGCCCGTAAGGAAGGCTGCTGTCGACTCACGCCTTGTTTTAGGAGCTGAGCCCTGCTGCACCCTGTGTGCCTGGATGCCTAGTTCCCAGGCTGCTAAGAGCAAGAGTGAATGCTACAGAAGGACTGCGCTCTAGTTGACAGGGCCGTTCCTGAAGCCAGAGGCATTTTACAGTGCTCGTGTTGGAGAGACTGGGGACAGGGTCCCCTGCGGGAAATGGAGCGAGAAAGGGGCCTGTGTGGGAGGCAGCTCTCCACTCACCTCTCGTTTCTGAGGCTACTCCCCTTGCCCCGGGCGCGCGCCCGCAGGCCTCAAGCCAACCCCCTAACTCAAAGGAACCGCCCTGTAGAGAACTCCCGCTTCGGCTAAAAGAGCCAGGCCGGAGGCTGGAAGCGTTCTGCTGTGTGCACGCGTGAGCGCCCGGCAAGGGAGGCCCAAACCGCTTTCCGTGTGAGACGCAGGCCCCGGCAGAAGGCAGCACACGACTCCCCGCTTGTTTCAGGCAGGGAGCACTGCGGTCCCGCTTTGGCCTGGAAGTCTAACCGCAAGCGTTCTAACTCGAAGCAGCAACACTGCAGAGACACCGTGCTTTAGCTACCGTCGACCTCTGTGTGGGAGGAAGCAGTTGAGGGGGTCCTGTGGGTGAGGGGGCCCGGGGCCGGGCTCCATTCCGTAAGGCCGGGGGTGGGGGCGTGGGGGGGAGACAGGCCGGACTGCAGGGAGCTCTCCACTCACACCATGCCTCTGGGGCTGGTACCGTTGCCCCGGGGGGGTGCGTGCAGGCTGAAGGACAGCCACCCCACTCGAAGGGAAAACTCGGGAGAGAATGCGTGCCCCAGCTAAAACGGCCGCTCCCGAGGGTGGAGGCATTTTGTTGTGTGCGTGCGTGAGAGCACTGCAAGGGAGTCCCAAACCTAAATCCGAGGGAGCCGCCGGCTGCTGCACAAGGCAGCCCTCGACTCCCCCACTTGTTTCATGAAGCTCGCACCGAGGCCCCGCTTTCGCATGGAAGCCTGATCGCCTGCGTTCTACCTCCAAGAAACAGCAGTGTACAGAGACCGTGCTTGAGCTACCATCCAGCGCTCTGAGTTGGAGGGAGCAGTTTCCCGGCTACCGTGGGTGAGCGCCTGGGGAACGGGCTCCTTCCGTGCCCGCCACCGAGCGAGAAGCAGCCCGGGCCAGGAAGGCACCTCTCGACTCAGCTGTTGTCACCTGGAGCTAACACTACTGCTCCAGGTGTGCACAGGAATGCTAAGTGCTCCGCACTGGTTTGGCAGGGAGAAGCCGCTAAAGAAGCCCAGCTTCAGCTCCTTCGCCTCGCCACAGGGTGGCAGCCATTTTCCCCTCTGCTGGAGTGCAAGCCTGGGGAGGGAGTCCCAGCTGGGTTCCGGGGGGAGAAATCAGCATGGGCAGAGGGCACCCTGTCGCCTCAACTCTGGTTTCGGGAAACTCGATCGGCTCTCCCGTGTGTGCCTGGAGTCCTAAGGGCCATGCAGCCAACGCCGAGGAACAAACCTGTAGAGAACGCGGGCCTCAGCCCAGACGGCCCTTCCTGAGCCGGGACGTCCCCTGTGGGGTGCCTTTGTGAAAGCATGAGAAATGGAAGCTAAACGTGACTCGGAGTGAGAAGCAGGCCCGTAAGGAAGGCTGCTGTCGACTCACGCCTTGTTTTAGGAGCTGAGCCCTGCTGCACCCTGTGTGCCTGGATGCCTAGTTCCCAGGCTGCTAAGAGCAAGAGTGAATGCTACAGAAGGACTGCGCTCTAGTTGACAGGGCCGTTCCTGAAGCCAGAGGCATTTTACAGTGCTCGTGTTGGAGAGACTGGGGACAGGGTCCCCTGCGGGAAATGGAGCGAGAAAGGGGCCTGTGTGGGAGGCAGCTCTCCACTCACCTCTCGTTTCTGAGGCTACTCCCCTTACCCCGGGCGCGCGCCCGCAGGCCTCAAGCCAACCCCCTAACTCAAAGGAACCGCCCTGTAGAGAACTCCCGCTTCGGCTAAAAGAGCCAGGCCGGAGGCTGGAAGCGTTCTGCTGTGTGCACGCGTGAGCGCCCGGCAAGGGAGGCCCAAACCGCTTTCCGTGTGAGACGCAGGCCCCGGCAGAAGGCAGCACACGACTCCCCGCTTGTTTCAGGCAGGGAGCACTGCGGTCCCGCTTTGGCCTGGAAGTCTAACCGCAAGCGTTCTAACTCGAAGCAGCAACACTGCAGAGACACCGTGCTTTAGCTACCGTCGACCTCTGTGTGGGAGGAAGCAGTTGAGGGGGTCCTGTGGGTGAGGGGGCCCGGGGCCGGGCTCCATTCCGTAAGGCCGGGGGTGGGGGCGTGGGGGGGAGACAGGCCGGACTGCAGGGAGCTCTCCACTCACACCATGCCTCTGGGGCTGGTACCGTTGCCCCGGGGGGGTGCGTGCAGGCTGAAGGACAGCCACCCCACTCGAAGGGAAAACTCGGGAGAGAATGCGTGCCCCAGCTAAAACGGCCGCTCCCGAGGGTGGAGGCATTTTGTTGTGTGCGTGCGTGAGAGCACTGCAAGGGAGTCCCAAACCTAAATCCGAGGGAGCCGCCGGCTGCTGCACAAGGCAGCCCTCGACTCCCCCACTTGTTTCATGAAGCTCGCACCGAGGCCCCGCTTTCGCATGGAAGCCTGATCGCCTGCGTTCTACCTCCAAGAAACAGCAGTGTACAGAGACCGTGCTTGAGCTACCATCCAGCGCTCTGAGGGGGAGGGAGCAGTTTCCCGGCTACCGTGGGTGAGCGCCTGGGGAACGGGCTCCTTCCGTGCCCGCCACCGAGGGAGAAGCAGCCCGGGCCAGGAAGGCACCTCTCGACTCAGCTGTTGTCACCTGGAGCTAACACTACTGCTCCAGGTGTGCACAGGAATGCTAAGTGCTCCGCACTGGTTTGGCAGGGAGAAGCCGCTAAAGAAGCCCAGCTTCAGCTCCTTCGCCTCGCCACAGGGTGGCAGCCATTTTCCCCTCTGCTGGAGTGCAAGCCTGGGGAGGGAGTCCCAGCTGGGTTCCGGGGGGAGAAATCAGCATGGGCAGAGGGCACCCTGTCGCCTCAACTCTGGTTTCGGGAAACTCGATCGGCTCTCCCGTGTGTGCCTGGAGTCCTAAGGGCCATGCAGCCAACGCCGAGGAACAAACCTGTAGAGAACGCGGGCCTCAGCCCAGACGGCCCTTCCTGAGCCGGGACGTCCCCTGTGGGGTGCCTTTGTGAAAGCATGAGAAATGGAAGCTAAACGTGACTCGGAGTGAGAAGCAGGCCCGTAAGGAAGGCTGCTGTCGACTCACGCCTTGTTTTAGGAGCTGAGCCCTGCTGCACCCTGTGTGCCTGGATGCCTAGTTCCCAGGCTGCTAAGAGCAAGAGTGAATGCTACAGAAGGACTGCGCTCTAGTTGACAGGGCCGTTCCTGAAGCCAGAGGCATTTTACAGTGCTCGTGTTGGAGAGACTGGGGACAGGGTCCCCTGCGGGAAATGGAGCGAGAAAGGGGCCTGTGTGGGAGGCAGCTCTCCACTCACCTCTCGTTTCTGAGGCTACTCCCCTTACCCCGGGCGCGCGCCCGCAGGCCTCAAGCCAACCCCCTAACTCAAAGGAACCGCCCTGTAGAGAACTCCCGCTTCGGCTAAAAGAGCCAGGCCGGAGGCTGGAAGCGTTCTGCTGTGTGCACGCGTGAGCGCCCGGCAAGGGAGGCCCAAACCGCTTTCCGTGTGAGACGCAGGCCCCGGCAGAAGGCAGCACACGACTCCCCGCTTGTTTCAGGCAGGGAGCACTGCGGTCCCGCTTTGGCCTGGAAGTCTAACCGCAAGCGTTCTAACTCGAAGCAGCAACACTGCAGAGACACCGTGCTTTAGCTACCGTCGACCTCTGTGTGGGAGGAAGCAGTTGAGGGGGTCCTGTGGGTGAGGGGGCCCGGGGCCGGGCTCCATTCCGTAAGGCCGGGGGTGGGGGCGTGCGGGGGAGACAGGCCGGACTGCAGGGAGCTCTCCACTCACACCATGCCTCTGGGGCTGGTACCGTTGCCCCGGGGGGGTGCGTGCAGGCTGAAGGACAGCCACCCCACTCGAAGGGAAAACTCGGGAGAGAATGCGTGCCCCAGCTAAAACGGCCGCTCCCGAGGGTGGAGGCATTTTGTTGTGTGCGTGCGTGAGAGCACTGCAAGGGAGTCCCAAACCTAAATCCGAGGGAGCCGCCGGCTGCTGCACAAGGCAGCCCTCGACTCCCCCACTTGTTTCATGAAGCTCGCACCGAGGCCCCGCTTTCGCATGGAAGCCTGATCGCCTGCGTTCTACCTCCAAGAAACAGCAGTGTACAGAGACCGTGCTTGAGCTACCATCCAGCGCTCTGAGGGGGAGGGAGCAGTTTCCCGGCTACCGTGGGTGAGCGCCTGGGGAACGGGCTCCTTCCGTGCCCGCCACCGAGGGAGAAGCAGCCCGGGCCAGGAAGGCACCTCTCGACTCAGCTGTTGTCACCTGGAGCTAACACTACTGCTCCAGGTGTGCACAGGAATGCTAAGTGCTCCGCACTGGTTTGGCAGGGAGAAGCCGCTAAAGAAGCCCAGCTTCAGCTCCTTCGCCTGGCCACAGGGTGGCAGCCATTTTCCCCTCTGCTGGAGTGCAAGCCTGGGGAGGGAGTCCCAGCTGGGTTCCGGGGGGAGAAATCAGCATGGGCAGAGGGCACCCTGTCGCCTCAACTCTGGTTTCGGGAAACTCGATCGGCTCTCCCGTGTGTGCCTGGAGTCCTAAGGGCCATGCAGCCAACGCCGAGGAACAAACCTGTAGAGAACGCGGGCCTCAGCCCAGACGGCCCTTCCTGAGCCGGGACGTCCCCTGTGGGGTGCCTTTGTGAAAGCATGAGAAATGGAAGCTAAACGTGACTCGGAGTGAGAAGCAGGCCCGTAAGGAAGGCTGCTGTCGACTCACGCCTTGTTTTAGGAGCTGAGCCCTGCTGCACCCTGTGTGCCTGGATGCCTAGTTCCCAGGCTGCTAAGAGCAAGAGTGAATGCTACAGAAGGACTGCGCTCTAGTTGACAGGGCCGTTCCTGAAGCCAGAGGCATTTTACAGTGCTCGTGTTGGAGAGACTGGGGACAGGGTCCCCTGCGGGAAATGGAGCGAGAAAGGGGCCTGTGTGGGAGGCAGCTCTCCACTCACCTCTCGTTTCTGAGGCTACTCCCCTTGCCCCGGGCGCGCGCCCGCAGGCCTCAAGCCAACCCCCTAACTCAAAGGAACCGCCCTGTAGAGAACTCCCGCTTCGGCTAAAAGAGCCAGGCCGGAGGCTGGAAGCGTTCTGCTGTGTGCACGCGTGAGCGCCCGGCAAGGGAGGCCCAAACCGCTTTCCGTGTGAGACGCAGGCCCCGGCAGAAGGCAGCACACGACTCCCCGCTTGTTTCAGGCAGGGAGCACTGCGGTCCCGCTTTGGCCTGGAAGTCTAACCGCAAGCGTTCTAACTCGAAGCAGCAACACTGCAGAGACACCGTGCTTTAGCTACCGTCGACCTCTGTGTGGGAGGAAGCAGTTGAGGGGGTCCTGTGGGTGAGGGGGCCCGGGGCCGGGCTCCATTCCGTAAGGCCGGGGGTGGGGGCGTGCGGGGGAGACAGGCCGGACTGCAGGGAGCTCTCCACTCACACCATGCCTCTGGGGCTGGTACCGTTGCCCCGGGGGGGTGCGTGCAGGCTGAAGGACAGCCACCCCACTCGAAGGGAAAACTCGGGAGAGAATGCGTGCCCCAGCTAAAACGGCCGCTCCCGAGGGTGGAGGCATTTTGTTGTGTGCGTGCGTGAGAGCACTGCAAGGGAGTCCCAAACCTAAATCCGAGGGAGCCGCCGGCTGCTGCACAAGGCAGCCCTCGACTCCCCCACTTGTTTCATGAAGCTCGCACCGAGGCCCCGCTTTCGCATGGAAGCCTGATCGCCTGCGTTCTACCTCCAAGAAACAGCAGTGTACAGAGACCGTGCTTGAGCTACCATCCAGCGCTCTGAGGGGGAGGGAGCAGTTTCCCGGCTACCGTGGGTGAGCGCCTGGGGAACGGGCTCCTTCCGTGCCCGCCACCGAGCGAGAAGCAGCCCGGGCCAGGAAGGCACCTCTCGACTCAGCTGTTGTCACCTGGAGCTAACACTACTGCTCCAGGTGTGCACAGGAATGCTAAGTGCTCCGCACTGGTTTGGCAGGGAGAAGCCGCTAAAGAAGCCCAGCTTCAGCTCCTTCGCCTCGCCACAGGGTGGCAGCCATTTTCCCCTCTGCTGGAGTGCAAGCCTGGGGAGGGAGTCCCAGCTGGGTTCCGGGGGGAGAAATCAGCATGGGCAGAGGGCACCCTGTCGCCTCAACTCTGGTTTCGGGAAACTCGATCGGCTCTCCCGTGTGTGCCTGGAGTCCTAAGGGCCATGCAGCCAACGCCGAGGAACAAACCTGTAGAGAACGCGGGCCTCAGCCCAGACGGCCCTTCCTGAGCCGGGACGTCCCCTGTGGGGTGCCTTTGTGAAAGCATGAGAAATGGAAGCTAAACGTGACTCGGAGTGAGAAGCAGGCCCGTAAGGAAGGCTGCTGTCGACTCACGCCTTGTTTTAGGAGCTGAGCCCTGCTGCACCCTGTGTGCCTGGATGCCTAGTTCCCAGGCTGCTAAGAGCAAGAGTGAATGCTACAGAAGGACTGCGCTCTAGTTGACAGGGCCGTTCCTGAAGCCAGAGGCATTTTACAGTGCTCGTGTTGGAGAGACTGGGGACAGGGTCCCCTGCGGGAAATGGAGCGAGAAAGGGGCCTGTGTGGGAGGCAGCTCTCCACTCACCTCTCGTTTCTGAGGCTACTCCCCTTACCCCGGGCGCGCGCCCGCAGGCCTCAAGCCAACCCCCTAACTCAAAGGAACCGCCCTGTAGAGAACTCCCGCTTCGGCTAAAAGAGCCAGGCCGGAGGCTGGAAGCGTTCTGCTGTGTGCACGCGTGAGCGCCCGGCAAGGGAGGCCCAAACCGCTTTCCGTGTGAGACGCAGGCCCCGGCAGAAGGCAGCACACGACTCCCCGCTTGTTTCAGGCAGGGAGCACTGCGGTCCCGCTTTGGCCTGGAAGTCTAACCGCAAGCGTTCTAACTCGAAGCAGCAACACTGCAGAGACACCGTGCTTTAGCTACCGTCGACCTCTGTGTGGGAGGAAGCAGTTGAGGGGGTCCTGTGGGTGAGGGGGCCCGGGGCCGGGCTCCATTCCGTAAGGCCGGGGGTGGGGGCGTGGGGGGGAGACAGGCCGGACTGCAGGGAGCTCTCCACTCACACCATGCCTCTGGGGCTGGTACCGTTGCCCCGGGGGGGTGCGTGCAGGCTGAAGGACAGCCACCCCACTCGAAGGGAAAACTCGGGAGAGAATGCGTGCCCCAGCTAAAACGGCCGCTCCCGAGGGTGGAGGCATTTTGTTGTGTGCGTGCGTGAGAGCACTGCAAGGGAGTCCCAAACCTAAATCCGAGGGAGCCGCCGGCTGCTGCACAAGGCAGCCCTCGACTCCCCCACTTGTTTCATGAAGCTCGCACCGAGGCCCCGCTTTCGCATGGAAGCCTGATCGCCTGCGTTCTACCTCCAAGAAACAGCAGTGTACAGAGACCGTGCTTGAGCTACCATCCAGCGCTCTGAGGGGGAGGGAGCAGTTTCCCGGCTACCGTGGGTGAGCGCCTGGGGAACGGGCTCCTTCCGTGCCCGCCACCGAGGGAGAAGCAGCCCGGGCCAGGAAGGCACCTCTCGACTCAGCTGTTGTCACCTGGAGCTAACACTACTGCTCCAGGTGTGCACAGGAATGCTAAGTGCTCCGCACTGGTTTGGCAGGGAGAAGCCGCTAAAGAAGCCCAGCTTCAGCTCCTTCGCCTCGCCACAGGGTGGCAGCCATTTTCCCCTCTGCTGGAGTGCAAGCCTGGGGAGGGAGTCCCAGCTGGGTTCCGGGGGGAGAAATCAGCATGGGCAGAGGGCACCCTGTCGCCTCAACTCTGGTTTCGGGAAACTCGATCGGCTCTCCCGTGTGTGCCTGGAGTCCTAAGGGCCATGCAGCCAACGCCGAGGAACAAACCTGTAGAGAACGCGGGCCTCAGCCCAGACGGCCCTTCCTGAGCCGGGACGTCCCCTGTGGGGTGCCTTTGTGAAAGCATGAGAAATGGAAGCTAAACGTGACTCGGAGTGAGAAGCAGGCCCGTAAGGAAGGCTGCTGTCGACTCACGCCTTGTTTTAGGAGCTGAGCCCTGCTGCACCCTGTGTGCCTGGATGCCTAGTTCCCAGGCTGCTAAGAGCAAGAGTGAATGCTACAGAAGGACTGCGCTCTAGTTGACAGGGCCGTTCCTGAAGCCAGAGGCATTTTACAGTGCTCGTGTTGGAGAGACTGGGGACAGGGTCCCCTGCGGGAAATGGAGCGAGAAAGGGGCCTGTGTGGGAGGCAGCTCTCCACTCACCTCTCGTTTCTGAGGCTACTCCCCTTGCCCCGGGCGCGCGCCCGCAGGCCTCAAGCCAACCCCCTAACTCAAAGGAACCGCCCTGTAGAGAACTCCCGCTTCGGCTAAAAGAGCCAGGCCGGAGGCTGGAAGCGTTCTGCTGTGTGCACGCGTGAGCGCCCGGCAAGGGAGGCCCAAACCGCTTTCCGTGTGAGACGCAGGCCCCGGCAGAAGGCAGCACACGACTCCCCGCTTGTTTCAGGCAGGGAGCACTGCGGTCCCGCTTTGGCCTGGAAGTCTAACCGCAAGCGTTCTAACTCGAAGCAGCAACACTGCAGAGACACCGTGCTTTAGCTACCGTCGACCTCTGTGTGGGAGGAAGCAGTTGAGGGGGTCCTGTGGGTGAGGGGGCCCGGGGCCGGGCTCCATTCCGTAAGGCCGGGGGTGGGGGCGTGCGGGGGAGACAGGCCGGACTGCAGGGAGCTCTCCACTCACACCATGCCTCTGGGGCTGGTACCGTTGCCCCGGGGGGGTGCGTGCAGGCTGAAGGACAGCCACCCCACTCGAAGGGAAAACTCGGGAGAGAATGCGTGCCCCAGCTAAAACGGCCGCTCCCGAGGGTGGAGGCATTTTGTTGTGTGCGTGCGTGAGAGCACTGCAAGGGAGTCCCAAACCTAAATCCGAGGGAGCCGCCGGCTGCTGCACAAGGCAGCCCTCGACTCCCCCACTTGTTTCATGAAGCTCGCACCGAGGCCCCGCTTTCGCATGGAAGCCTGATCGCCTGCGTTCTACCTCCAAGAAACAGCAGTGTACAGAGACCGTGCTTGAGCTACCATCCAGCGCTCTGAGGGGGAGGGAGCAGTTTCCCGGCTACCGTGGGTGAGCGCCTGGGGAACGGGCTCCTTCCGTGCCCGCCACCGAGCGAGAAGCAGCCCGGGCCAGGAAGGCACCTCTCGACTCAGCTGTTGTCACCTGGAGCTAACACTACTGCTCCAGGTGTGCACAGGAATGCTAAGTGCTCCGCACTGGTTTGGCAGGGAGAAGCCGCTAAAGAAGCCCAGCTTCAGCTCCTTCGCCTCGCCACAGGGTGGCAGCCATTTTCCCCTCTGCTGGAGTGCAAGCCTGGGGAGGGAGTCCCAGCTGGGTTCCGGGGGGAGAAATCAGCATGGGCAGAGGGCACCCTGTCGCCTCAACTCTGGTTTCGGGAAACTCGATCGGCTCTCCCGTGTGTGCCTGGAGTCCTAAGGGCCATGCAGCCAACGCCGAGGAACAAACCTGTAGAGAACGCGGGCCTCAGCCCAGACGGCCCTTCCTGAGCCGGGACGTCCCCTGTGGGGTGCCTTTGTGAAAGCATGAGAAATGGAAGCTAAACGTGACTCGGAGTGAGAAGCAGGCCCGTAAGGAAGGCTGCTGTCGACTCACGCCTTGTTTTAGGAGCTGAGCCCTGCTGCACCCTGTGTGCCTGGATGCCTAGTTCCCAGGCTGCTAAGAGCAAGAGTGAATGCTACAGAAGGACTGCGCTCTAGTTGACAGGGCCGTTCCTGAAGCCAGAGGCATTTTACAGTGCTCGTGTTGGAGAGACTGGGGACAGGGTCCCCTGCGGGAAATGGAGCGAGAAAGGGGCCTGTGTGGGAGGCAGCTCTCCACTCACGTCTCGTTTCTGAGGCTACTCCCCTTGCCCCGGGCGCGCGCCCGCAGGCCTCAAGCCAACCCCCTAACTCAAAGGAACCGCCCTGTAGAGAACTCCCGCTTCGGCTAAAAGAGCCAGGCCGGAGGCTGGAAGCGTTCTGCTGTGTGCACGCGTGAGCGCCCGGCAAGGGAGGCCCAAACCGCTTTCCGTGTGAGACGCAGGCCCCGGCAGAAGGCAGCACACGACTCCCCGCTTGTTTCAGGCAGGGAGCACTGCGGTCCCGCTTTGGCCTGGAAGTCTAACCGCAAGCGTTCTAACTCGAAGCAGCAACACTGCAGAGACACCGTGCTTTAGCTACCGTCGACCTCTGTGTGGGAGGAAGCAGTTGAGGGGGTCCTGTGGGTGAGGGGGCCCGGGGCCGGGCTCCATTCCGTAAGGCCGGGGGTGGGGGCGTGGGGGGGAGACAGGCCGGACTGCAGGGAGCTCTCCACTCACACCATGCCTCTGGGGCTGGTACCGTTGCCCCGGGGGGGTGCGTGCAGGCTGAAGGACAGCCACCCCACTCGAAGGGAAAACTCGGGAGAGAATGCGTGCCCCAGCTAAAACGGCCGCTCCCGAGGGTGGAGGCATTTTGTTGTGTGCGTGCGTGAGAGCACTGCAAGGGAGTCCCAAACCTAAATCCGAGGGAGCCGCCGGCTGCTGCACAAGGCAGCCCTCGACTCCCCCACTTGTTTCATGAAGCTCGCACCGAGGCCCCGCTTTCGCATGGAAGCCTGATCGCCTGCGTTCTACCTCCAAGAAACAGCAGTGTACAGAGACCGTGCTTGAGCTACCATCCAGCGCTCTGAGGGGGAGGGAGCAGTTTCCCGGCTACCGTGGGTGAGCGCCTGGGGAACGGGCTCCTTCCGTGCCCGCCACCGAGGGAGAAGCAGCCCGGGCCAGGAAGGCACCTCTCGACTCAGCTGTTGTCACCTGGAGCTAACACTACTGCTCCAGGTGTGCACAGGAATGCTAAGTGCTCCGCACTGGTTTGGCAGGGAGAAGCCGCTAAAGAAGCCCAGCTTCAGCTCCTTCGCCTCGCCACAGGGTGGCAGCCATTTTCCCCTCTGCTGGAGTGCAAGCCTGGGGAGGGAGTCCCAGCTGGGTTCCGGGGGGAGAAATCAGCATGGGCAGAGGGCACCCTGTCGCCTCAACTCTGGTTTCGGGAAACTCGATCGGCTCTCCCGTGTGTGCCTGGAGTCCTAAGGGCCATGCAGCCAACGCCGAGGAACAAACCTGTAGAGAACGCGGGCCTCAGCCCAGACGGCCCTTCCTGAGCCGGGACGTCCCCTGTGGGGTGCCTTTGTGAAAGCATGAGAAATGGAAGCTAAACGTGACTCGGAGTGAGAAGCAGGCCCGTAAGGAAGGCTGCTGTCGACTCACGCCTTGTTTTAGGAGCTGAGCCCTGCTGCACCCTGTGTGCCTGGATGCCTAGTTCCCAGGCTGCTAAGAGCAAGAGTGAATGCTACAGAAGGACTGCGCTCTAGTTGACAGGGCCGTTCCTGAAGCCAGAGGCATTTTACAGTGCTCGTGTTGGAGAGACTGGGGACAGGGTCCCCTGCGGGAAATGGAGCGAGAAAGGGGCCTGTGTGGGAGGCAGCTCTCCACTCACCTCTCGTTTCTGAGGCTACTCCCCTTGCCCCGGGCGCGCGCCCGCAGGCCTCAAGCCAACCCCCTAACTCAAAGGAACCGCCCTGTAGAGAACTCCCGCTTCGGCTAAAAGAGCCAGGCCGGAGGCTGGAAGCGTTCTGCTGTGTGCACGCGTGAGCGCCCGGCAAGGGAGGCCCAAACCGCTTTCCGTGTGAGACGCAGGCCCCGGCAGAAGGCAGCACACGACTCCCCGCTTGTTTCAGGCAGGGAGCACTGCGGTCCCGCTTTGGCCTGGAAGTCTAACCGCAAGCGTTCTAACTCGAAGCAGCAACACTGCAGAGACACCGTGCTTTAGCTACCGTCGACCTCTGTGTGGGAGGAAGCAGTTGAGGGGGTCCTGTGGGTGAGGGGGCCCGGGGCCGGGCTCCATTCCGTAAGGCCGGGGGTGGGGGCGTGGGGGGGAGACAGGCCGGACTGCAGGGAGCTCTCCACTCACACCATGCCTCTGGGGCTGGTACCGTTGCCCCGGGGGGGTGCGTGCAGGCTGAAGGACAGCCACCCCACTCGAAGGGAAAACTCGGGAGAGAATGCGTGCCCCAGCTAAAACGGCCGCTCCCGAGGGTGGAGGCATTTTGTTGTGTGCGTGCGTGAGAGCACTGCAAGGGAGTCCCAAACCTAAATCCGAGGGAGCCGCCGGCTGCTGCACAAGGCAGCCCTCGACTCCCCCACTTGTTTCATGAAGCTCGCACCGAGGCCCCGCTTTCGCATGGAAGCCTGATCGCCTGCGTTCTACCTCCAAGAAACAGCAGTGTACAGAGACCGTGCTTGAGCTACCATCCAGCGCTCTGAGGGGGAGGGAGCAGTTTCCCGGCTACCGTGGGTGAGCGCCTGGGGAACGGGCTCCTTCCGTGCCCGCCACCGAGGGAGAAGCAGCCCGGGCCAGGAAGGCACCTCTCGACTCAGCTGTTGTCACCTGGAGCTAACACTACTGCTCCAGGTGTGCACAGGAATGCTAAGTGCTCCGCACTGGTTTGGCAGGGAGAAGCCGCTAAAGAAGCCCAGCTTCAGCTCCTTCGCCTCGCCACAGGGTGGCAGCCATTTTCCCCTCTGCTGGAGTGCAAGCCTGGGGAGGGAGTCCCAGCTGGGTTCCGGGGGGAGAAATCAGCATGGGCAGAGGGCACCCTGTCGCCTCAACTCTGGTTTCGGGAAACTCGATCGGCTCTCCCGTGTGTGCCTGGAGTCCTAAGGGCCATGCAGCCAACGCCGAGGAACAAACCTGTAGAGAACGCGGGCCTCAGCCCAGACGGCCCTTCCTGAGCCGGGACGTCCCCTGTGGGGTGCCTTTGTGAAAGCATGAGAAATGGAAGCTAAACGTGACTCGGAGTGAGAAGCAGGCCCGTAAGGAAGGCTGCTGTCGACTCACGCCTTGTTTTAGGAGCTGAGCCCTGCTGCACCCTGTGTGCCTGGATGCCTAGTTCCCAGGCTGCTAAGAGCAAGAGTGAATGCTACAGAAGGACTGCGCTCTAGTTGACAGGGCCGTTCCTGAAGCCAGAGGCATTTTACAGTGCTCGTGTTGGAGAGACTGGGGACAGGGTCCCCTGCGGGAAATGGAGCGAGAAAGGGGCCTGTGTGGGAGGCAGCTCTCCACTCACCTCTCGTTTCTGAGGCTACTCCCCTTGCCCCGGGCGCGCGCCCGCAGGCCTCAAGCCAACCCCCTAACTCAAAGGAACCGCCCTGTAGAGAACTCCCGCTTCGGCTAAAAGAGCCAGGCCGGAGGCTGGAAGCGTTCTGCTGTGTGCACGCGTGAGCGCCCGGCAAGGGAGGCCCAAACCGCTTTCCGTGTGAGACGCAGGCCCCGGCAGAAGGCAGCACACGACTCCCCGCTTGTTTCAGGCAGGGAGCACTGCGGTCCCGCTTTGGCCTGGAAGTCTAACCGCAAGCGTTCTAACTCGAAGCAGCAACACTGCAGAGACACCGTGCTTTAGCTACCGTCGACCTCTGTGTGGGAGGAAGCAGTTGAGGGGGTCCTGTGGGTGAGGGGGCCCGGGGCCGGGCTCCATTCCGTAAGGCCGGGGGTGGGGGCGTGCGGGGGAGACAGGCCGGACTGCAGGGAGCTCTCCACTCACACCATGCCTCTGGGGCTGGTACCGTTGCCCCGGGGGGGTGCGTGCAGGCTGAAGGACAGCCACCCCACTCGAAGGGAAAACTCGGGAGAGAATGCGTGCCCCAGCTAAAACGGCCGCTCCCGAGGGTGGAGGCATTTTGTTGTGTGCGTGCGTGAGAGCACTGCAAGGGAGTCCCAAACCTAAATCCGAGGGAGCCGCCGGCTGCTGCACAAGGCAGCCCTCGACTCCCCCACTTGTTTCATGAAGCTCGCACCGAGGCCCCGCTTTCGCATGGAAGCCTGATCGCCTGCGTTCTACCTCCAAGAAACAGCAGTGTACAGAGACCGTGCTTGAGCTACCATCCAGCGCTCTGAGGGGGAGGGAGCAGTTTCCCGGCTACCGTGGGTGAGCGCCTGGGGAACGGGCTCCTTCCGTGCCCGCCACCGAGCGAGAAGCAGCCCGGGCCAGGAAGGCACCTCTCGACTCAGCTGTTGTCACCTGGAGCTAACACTACTGCTCCAGGTGTGCACAGGAATGCTAAGTGCTCCGCACTGGTTTGGCAGGGAGAAGCCGCTAAAGAAGCCCAGCTTCAGCTCCTTCGCCTCGCCACAGGGTGGCAGCCATTTTCCCCTCTGCTGGAGTGCAAGCCTGGGGAGGGAGTCCCAGCTGGGTTCCGGGGGGAGAAATCAGCATGGGCAGAGGGCACCCTGTCGCCTCAACTCTGGTTTCGGGAAACTCGATCGGCTCTCCCGTGTGTGCCTGGAGTCCTAAGGGCCATGCAGCCAACGCCGAGGAACAAACCTGTAGAGAACGCGGGCCTCAGCCCAGACGGCCCTTCCTGAGCCGGGACGTCCCCTGTGGGGTGCCTTTGTGAAAGCATGAGAAATGGAAGCTAAACGTGACTCGGAGTGAGAAGCAGGCCCGTAAGGAAGGCTGCTGTCGACTCACGCCTTGTTTTAGGAGCTGAGCCCTGCTGCACCCTGTGTGCCTGGATGCCTAGTTCCCAGGCTGCTAAGAGCAAGAGTGAATGCTACAGAAGGACTGCGCTCTAGTTGACAGGGCCGTTCCTGAAGCCAGAGGCATTTTACAGTGCTCGTGTTGGAGAGACTGGGGACAGGGTCCCCTGCGGGAAATGGAGCGAGAAAGGGGCCTGTGTGGGAGGCAGCTCTCCACTCACCTCTCGTTTCTGAGGCTACTCCCCTTGCCCCGGGCGCGCGCCCGCAGGCCTCAAGCCAACCCCCTAACTCAAAGGAACCGCCCTGTAGAGAACTCCCGCTTCGGCTAAAAGAGCCAGGCCGGAGGCTGGAAGCGTTCTGCTGTGTGCACGCGTGAGCGCCCGGCAAGGGAGGCCCAAACCGCTTTCCGTGTGAGACGCAGGCCCCGGCAGAAGGCAGCACACGACTCCCCGCTTGTTTCAGGCAGGGAGCACTGCGGTCCCGCTTTGGCCTGGAAGTCTAACCGCAAGCGTTCTAACTCGAAGCAGCAACACTGCAGAGACACCGTGCTTTAGCTACCGTCGACCTCTGTGTGGGAGGAAGCAGTTGAGGGGGTCCTGTGGGTGAGGGGGCCCGGGGCCGGGCTCCATTCCGTAAGGCCGGGGGTGGGGGCGTGGGGGGGAGACAGGCCGGACTGCAGGGAGCTCTCCACTCACACCATGCCTCTGGGGCTGGTACCGTTGCCCCGGGGGGGTGCGTGCAGGCTGAAGGACAGCCACCCCACTCGAAGGGAAAACTCGGGAGAGAATGCGTGCCCCAGCTAAAACGGCCGCTCCCGAGGGTGGAGGCATTTTGTTGTGTGCGTGCGTGAGAGCACTGCAAGGGAGTCCCAAACCTAAATCCGAGGGAGCCGCCGGCTGCTGCACAAGGCAGCCCTCGACTCCCCCACTTGTTTCATGAAGCTCGCACCGAGGCCCCGCTTTCGCATGGAAGCCTGATCGCCTGCGTTCTACCTCCAAGAAACAGCAGTGTACAGAGACCGTGCTTGAGCTACCATCCAGCGCTCTGAGTTGGAGGGAGCAGTTTCCCGGCTACCGTGGGTGAGCGCCTGGGGAACGGGCTCCTTCCGTGCCCGCCACCGAGCGAGAAGCAGCCCGGGCCAGGAAGGCACCTCTCGACTCAGCTGTTGTCACCTGGAGCTAACACTACTGCTCCAGGTGTGCACAGGAATGCTAAGTGCTCCGCACTGGTTTGGCAGGGAGAAGCCGCTAAAGAAGCCCAGCTTCAGCTCCTTCGCCTCGCCACAGGGTGGCAGCCATTTTCCCCTCTGCTGGAGTGCAAGCCTGGGGAGGGAGTCCCAGCTGGGTTCCGGGGGGAGAAATCAGCATGGGCAGAGGGCACCCTGTCGCCTCAACTCTGGTTTCGGGAAACTCGATCGGCTCTCCCGTGTGTGCCTGGAGTCCTAAGGGCCATGCAGCCAACGCCGAGGAACAAACCTGTAGAGAACGCGGGCCTCAGCCCAGACGGCCCTTCCTGAGCCGGGACGTCCCCTGTGGGGTGCCTTTGTGAAAGCATGAGAAATGGAAGCTAAACGTGACTCGGAGTGAGAAGCAGGCCCGTAAGGAAGGCTGCTGTCGACTCACGCCTTGTTTTAGGAGCTGAGCCCTGCTGCACCCTGTGTGCCTGGATGCCTAGTTCCCAGGCTGCTAAGAGCAAGAGTGAATGCTACAGAAGGACTGCGCTCTAGTTGACAGGGCCGTTCCTGAAGCCAGAGGCATTTTACAGTGCTCGTGTTGGAGAGACTGGGGACAGGGTCCCCTGCGGGAAATGGAGCGAGAAAGGGGCCTGTGTGGGAGGCAGCTCTCCACTCACCTCTCGTTTCTGAGGCTACTCCCCTTACCCCGGGCGCGCGCCCGCAGGCCTCAAGCCAACCCCCTAACTCAAAGGAACCGCCCTGTAGAGAACTCCCGCTTCGGCTAAAAGAGCCAGGCCGGAGGCTGGAAGCGTTCTGCTGTGTGCACGCGTGAGCGCCCGGCAAGGGAGGCCCAAACCGCTTTCCGTGTGAGACGCAGGCCCCGGCAGAAGGCAGCACACGACTCCCCGCTTGTTTCAGGCAGGGAGCACTGCGGTCCCGCTTTGGCCTGGAAGTCTAACCGCAAGCGTTCTAACTCGAAGCAGCAACACTGCAGAGACACCGTGCTTTAGCTACCGTCGACCTCTGTGTGGGAGGAAGCAGTTGAGGGGGTCCTGTGGGTGAGGGGGCCCGGGGCCGGGCTCCATTCCGTAAGGCCGGGGGTGGGGGCGTGGGGGGGAGACAGGCCGGACTGCAGGGAGCTCTCCACTCACACCATGCCTCTGGGGCTGGTACCGTTGCCCCGGGGGGGTGCGTGCAGGCTGAAGGACAGCCACCCCACTCGAAGGGAAAACTCGGGAGAGAATGCGTGCCCCAGCTAAAACGGCCGCTCCCGAGGGTGGAGGCATTTTGTTGTGTGCGTGCGTGAGAGCACTGCAAGGGAGTCCCAAACCTAAATCCGAGGGAGCCGCCGGCTGCTGCACAAGGCAGCCCTCGACTCCCCCACTTGTTTCATGAAGCTCGCACCGAGGCCCCGCTTTCGCATGGAAGCCTGATCGCCTGCGTTCTACCTCCAAGAAACAGCAGTGTACAGAGACCGTGCTTGAGCTACCATCCAGCGCTCTGAGGGGGAGGGAGCAGTTTCCCGGCTACCATGGGTGAGCGCCTGGGGAACGGGCTCCTTCCGTGCCCGCCACCGAGGGAGAAGCAGCCCGGGCCAGGAAGGCACCTCTCGACTCAGCTGTTGTCACCTGGAGCTAACACTACTGCTCCAGGTGTGCACAGGAATGCTAAGTGCTCCGCACTGGTTTGGCAGGGAGAAGCCGCTAAAGAAGCCCAGCTTCAGCTCCTTCGCCTCGCCACAGGGTGGCAGCCATTTTCCCCTCTGCTGGAGTGCAAGCCTGGGGAGGGAGTCCCAGCTGGGTTCCGGGGGGAGAAATCAGCATGGGCAGAGGGCACCCTGTCGCCTCAACTCTGGTTTCGGGAAACTCGATCGGCTCTCCCGTGTGTGCCTGGAGTCCTAAGGGCCATGCAGCCAACGCCGAGGAACAAACCTGTAGAGAACGCGGGCCTCAGCCCAGACGGCCCTTCCTGAGCCGGGACGTCCCCTGTGGGGTGCCTTTGTGAAAGCATGAGAAATGGAAGCTAAACGTGACTCGGAGTGAGAAGCAGGCCCGTAAGGAAGGCTGCTGTCGACTCACGCCTTGTTTTAGGAGCTGAGCCCTGCTGCACCCTGTGTGCCTGGATGCCTAGTTCCCAGGCTGCTAAGAGCAAGAGTGAATGCTACAGAAGGACTGCGCTCTAGTTGACAGGGCCGTTCCTGAAGCCAGAGGCATTTTACAGTGCTCGTGTTGGAGAGACTGGGGACAGGGTCCCCTGCGGGAAATGGAGCGAGAAAGGGGCCTGTGTGGGAGGCAGCTCTCCACTCACCTCTCGTTTCTGAGGCTACTCCCCTTACCCCGGGCGCGCGCCCGCAGGCCTCAAGCCAACCCCCTAACTCAAAGGAACCGCCCTGTAGAGAACTCCCGCTTCGGCTAAAAGAGCCAGGCCGGAGGCTGGAAGCGTTCTGCTGTGTGCACGCGTGAGCGCCCGGCAAGGGAGGCCCAAACCGCTTTCCGTGTGAGACGCAGGCCCCGGCAGAAGGCAGCACACGACTCCCCGCTTGTTTCAGGCAGGGAGCACTGCGGTCCCGCTTTGGCCTGGAAGTCTAACCGCAAGCGTTCTAACTCGAAGCAGCAACACTGCAGAGACACCGTGCTTTAGCTACCGTCGACCTCTGTGTGGGAGGAAGCAGTTGAGGGGGTCCTGTGGGTGAGGGGGCCCGGGGCCGGGCTCCATTCCGTAAGGCCGGGGGTGGGGGCGTGCGGGGGAGACAGGCCGGACTGCAGGGAGCTCTCCACTCACACCATGCCTCTGGGGCTGGTACCGTTGCCCCGGGGGGGTGCGTGCAGGCTGAAGGACAGCCACCCCACTCGAAGGGAAAACTCGGGAGAGAATGCGTGCCCCAGCTAAAACGGCCGCTCCCGAGGGTGGAGGCATTTTGTTGTGTGCGTGCGTGAGAGCACTGCAAGGGAGTCCCAAACCTAAATCCGAGGGAGCCGCCGGCTGCTGCACAAGGCAGCCCTCGACTCCCCCACTTGTTTCATGAAGCTCGCACCGAGGCCCCGCTTTCGCATGGAAGCCTGATCGCCTGCGTTCTACCTCCAAGAAACAGCAGTGTACAGAGACCGTGCTTGAGCTACCATCCAGCGCTCTGAGGGGGAGGGAGCAGTTTCCCGGCTACCGTGGGTGAGCGCCTGGGGAACGGGCTCCTTCCGTGCCCGCCACCGAGGGAGAAGCAGCCCGGGCCAGGAAGGCACCTCTCGACTCAGCTGTTGTCACCTGGAGCTAACACTACTGCTCCAGGTGTGCACAGGAATGCTAAGTGCTCCGCACTGGTTTGGCAGGGAGAAGCCGCTAAAGAAGCCCAGCTTCAGCTCCTTCGCCTGGCCACAGGGTGGCAGCCATTTTCCCCTCTGCTGGAGTGCAAGCCTGGGGAGGGAGTCCCAGCTGGGTTCCGGGGGGAGAAATCAGCATGGGCAGAGGGCACCCTGTCGCCTCAACTCTGGTTTCGGGAAACTCGATCGGCTCTCCCGTGTGTGCCTGGAGTCCTAAGGGCCATGCAGCCAACGCCGAGGAACAAACCTGTAGAGAACGCGGGCCTCAGCCCAGACGGCCCTTCCTGAGCCGGGACGTCCCCTGTGGGGTGCCTTTGTGAAAGCATGAGAAATGGAAGCTAAACGTGACTCGGAGTGAGAAGCAGGCCCGTAAGGAAGGCTGCTGTCGACTCACGCCTTGTTTTAGGAGCTGAGCCCTGCTGCACCCTGTGTGCCTGGATGCCTAGTTCCCAGGCTGCTAAGAGCAAGAGTGAATGCTACAGAAGGACTGCGCTCTAGTTGACAGGGCCGTTCCTGAAGCCAGAGGCATTTTACAGTGCTCGTGTTGGAGAGACTGGGGACAGGGTCCCCTGCGGGAAATGGAGCGAGAAAGGGGCCTGTGTGGGAGGCAGCTCTCCACTCACCTCTCGTTTCTGAGGCTACTCCCCTTGCCCCGGGCGCGCGCCCGCAGGCCTCAAGCCAACCCCCTAACTCAAAGGAACCGCCCTGTAGAGAACTCCCGCTTCGGCTAAAAGAGCCAGGCCGGAGGCTGGAAGCGTTCTGCTGTGTGCACGCGTGAGCGCCCGGCAAGGGAGGCCCAAACCGCTTTCCGTGTGAGACGCAGGCCCCGGCAGAAGGCAGCACACGACTCCCCGCTTGTTTCAGGCAGGGAGCACTGCGGTCCCGCTTTGGCCTGGAAGTCTAACCGCAAGCGTTCTAACTCGAAGCAGCAACACTGCAGAGACACCGTGCTTTAGCTACCGTCGACCTCTGTGTGGGAGGAAGCAGTTGAGGGGGTCCTG
Organism: Mirounga angustirostris; assembly: GCF_029215605.1. Lineage (NCBI taxonomy): Eukaryota > Metazoa > Chordata > Mammalia > Carnivora > Phocidae > Mirounga > Mirounga angustirostris. The sequence goes on along the minus strand of NW_026991771.1, from coordinate 72,009 downwards.
TGGGTGAGGGGGCCCGGGGCCGGGCTCCATTCCGTAAGGCCGGGGGTGGGGGCGTGCGGGGGAGACAGGCCGGACTGCAGGGAGCTCTCCACTCACACCATGCCTCTGGGGCTGGTACCGTTGCCCCGGGGGGGTGCGTGCAGGCTGAAGGACAGCCACCCCACTCGAAGGGAAAACTCGGGAGAGAATGCGTGCCCCAGCTAAAACGGCCGCTCCCGAGGGTGGAGGCATTTTGTTGTGTGCGTGCGTGAGAGCACTGCAAGGGAGTCCCAAACCTAAATCCGAGGGAGCCGCCGGCTGCTGCACAAGGCAGCCCTCGACTCCCCCACTTGTTTCATGAAGCTCGCACCGAGGCCCCGCTTTCGCATGGAAGCCTGATCGCCTGCGTTCTACCTCCAAGAAACAGCAGTGTACAGAGACCGTGCTTGAGCTACCATCCAGCGCTCTGAGGGGGAGGGAGCAGTTTCCCGGCTACCGTGGGTGAGCGCCTGGGGAACGGGCTCCTTCCGTGCCCGCCACCGAGCGAGAAGCAGCCCGGGCCAGGAAGGCACCTCTCGACTCAGCTGTTGTCACCTGGAGCTAACACTACTGCTCCAGGTGTGCACAGGAATGCTAAGTGCTCCGCACTGGTTTGGCAGGGAGAAGCCGCTAAAGAAGCCCAGCTTCAGCTCCTTCGCCTCGCCACAGGGTGGCAGCCATTTTCCCCTCTGCTGGAGTGCAAGCCTGGGGAGGGAGTCCCAGCTGGGTTCCGGGGGGAGAAATCAGCATGGGCAGAGGGCACCCTGTCGCCTCAACTCTGGTTTCGGGAAACTCGATCGGCTCTCCCGTGTGTGCCTGGAGTCCTAAGGGCCATGCAGCCAACGCCGAGGAACAAACCTGTAGAGAACGCGGGCCTCAGCCCAGACGGCCCTTCCTGAGCCGGGACGTCCCCTGTGGGGTGCCTTTGTGAAAGCATGAGAAATGGAAGCTAAACGTGACTCGGAGTGAGAAGCAGGCCCGTAAGGAAGGCTGCTGTCGACTCACGCCTTGTTTTAGGAGCTGAGCCCTGCTGCACCCTGTGTGCCTGGATGCCTAGTTCCCAGGCTGCTAAGAGCAAGAGTGAATGCTACAGAAGGACTGCGCTCTAGTTGACAGGGCCGTTCCTGAAGCCAGAGGCATTTTACAGTGCTCGTGTTGGAGAGACTGGGGACAGGGTCCCCTGCGGGAAATGGAGCGAGAAAGGGGCCTGTGTGGGAGGCAGCTCTCCACTCACCTCTCGTTTCTGAGGCTACTCCCCTTACCCCGGGCGCGCGCCCGCAGGCCTCAAGCCAACCCCCTAACTCAAAGGAACCGCCCTGTAGAGAACTCCCGCTTCGGCTAAAAGAGCCAGGCCGGAGGCTGGAAGCGTTCTGCTGTGTGCACGCGTGAGCGCCCGGCAAGGGAGGCCCAAACCGCTTTCCGTGTGAGACGCAGGCCCCGGCAGAAGGCAGCACACGACTCCCCGCTTGTTTCAGGCAGGGAGCACTGCGGTCCCGCTTTGGCCTGGAAGTCTAACCGCAAGCGTTCTAACTCGAAGCAGCAACACTGCAGAGACACCGTGCTTTAGCTACCGTCGACCTCTGTGTGGGAGGAAGCAGTTGAGGGGGTCCTGTGGGTGAGGGGGCCCGGGGCCGGGCTCCATTCCGTAAGGCCGGGGGTGGGGGCGTGGGGGGGAGACAGGCCGGACTGCAGGGAGCTCTCCACTCACACCATGCCTCTGGGGCTGGTACCGTTGCCCCGGGGGGGTGCGTGCAGGCTGAAGGACAGCCACCCCACTCGAAGGGAAAACTCGGGAGAGAATGCGTGCCCCAGCTAAAACGGCCGCTCCCGAGGGTGGAGGCATTTTGTTGTGTGCGTGCGTGAGAGCACTGCAAGGGAGTCCCAAACCTAAATCCGAGGGAGCCGCCGGCTGCTGCACAAGGCAGCCCTCGACTCCCCCACTTGTTTCATGAAGCTCGCACCGAGGCCCCGCTTTCGCATGGAAGCCTGATCGCCTGCGTTCTACCTCCAAGAAACAGCAGTGTACAGAGACCGTGCTTGAGCTACCATCCAGCGCTCTGAGGGGGAGGGAGCAGTTTCCCGGCTACCGTGGGTGAGCGCCTGGGGAACGGGCTCCTTCCGTGCCCGCCACCGAGGGAGAAGCAGCCCGGGCCAGGAAGGCACCTCTCGACTCAGCTGTTGTCACCTGGAGCTAACACTACTGCTCCAGGTGTGCACAGGAATGCTAAGTGCTCCGCACTGGTTTGGCAGGGAGAAGCCGCTAAAGAAGCCCAGCTTCAGCTCCTTCGCCTCGCCACAGGGTGGCAGCCATTTTCCCCTCTGCTGGAGTGCAAGCCTGGGGAGGGAGTCCCAGCTGGGTTCCGGGGGGAGAAATCAGCATGGGCAGAGGGCACCCTGTCGCCTCAACTCTGGTTTCGGGAAACTCGATCGGCTCTCCCGTGTGTGCCTGGAGTCCTAAGGGCCATGCAGCCAACGCCGAGGAACAAACCTGTAGAGAACGCGGGCCTCAGCCCAGACGGCCCTTCCTGAGCCGGGACGTCACCTGTGGGGTGCCTTTGTGAAAGCATGAGAAATGGAAGCAAAACGTGACTCGGAGTGAGAAGCAGGCCCGTAAGGAAGGCTGCTGTCGACTCACGCCTTGTTTTAGGAGCTGAGCCCTGCTGCACCCTGTGTGCCTGGATGCCTAGTTCCCAGGCTGCTAAGAGCAAGAGTGAATGCTACAGAAGGACTGCGCTCTACTTGACAGGGCCGTTCCTGAAGCCAGAGGCATTTTACAGTGCTCGTGTTGGAGAGACTGGGGACAGGGTCCCCTGCGGGAAATGGAGCGAGAAAGGGGCCTGTGTGGGAGGCAGCTCTCCACTCACCTCTCGTTTCTGAGGCTACTCCCCTTACCCCGGGCGCGCGCCCGCAGGCCTCAAGCCAACCCCCTAACTCAAAGGAACCGCCCTGTAGAGAACTCCCGCTTCGGCTAAAAGAGCCAGGCCGGAGGCTGGAAGCGTTCTGCTGTGTGCACGCGTGAGCGCCCGGCAAGGGAGGCCCAAACCGCTTTCCGTGTGAGACGCAGGCCCCGGCAGAAGGCAGCACACGACTCCCCGCTTGTTTCAGGCAGGGAGCACTGCGGTCCCGCTTTGGCCTGGAAGTCTAACCGCAAGCGTTCTAACTCGAAGCAGCAACACTGCAGAGACACCGTGCTTTAGCTACCGTCGACCTCTGTGTGGGAGGAAGCAGTTGAGGGGGTCCTGTGGGTGAGGGGGCCCGGGGCCGGGCTCCATTCCGTAAGGCCGGGGGTGGGGGCGTGGGGGGGAGACAGGCCGGACTGCAGGGAGCTCTCCACTCACACCATGCCTCTGGGGCTGGTACCGTTGCCCCGGGGGGGTGCGTGCAGGCTGAAGGACAGCCACCCCACTCGAAGGGAAAACTCGGGAGAGAATGCGTGCCCCAGCTAAAACGGCCGCTCCCGAGGGTGGAGGCATTTTGTTGTGTGCGTGCGTGAGAGCACTGCAAGGGAGTCCCAAACCTAAATCCGAGGGAGCCGCCGGCTGCTGCACAAGGCAGCCCTCGACTCCCCCACTTGTTTCATGAAGCTCGCACCGAGGCCCCGCTTTCGCATGGAAGCCTGATCGCCTGCGTTCTACCTCCAAGAAACAGCAGTGTACAGAGACCGTGCTTGAGCTACCATCCAGCGCTCTGAGGGGGAGGGAGCAGTTTCCCGGCTACCGTGGGTGAGCGCCTGGGGAACGGGCTCCTTCCGTGCCCGCCACCGAGCGAGAAGCAGCCCGGGCCAGGAAGGCACCTCTCGACTCAGCTGTTGTCACCTGGAGCTAACACTACTGCTCCAGGTGTGCACAGGAATGCTAAGTGCTCCGCACTGGTTTGGCAGGGAGAAGCCGCTAAAGAAGCCCAGCTTCAGCTCCTTCGCCTCGCCACAGGGTGGCAGCCATTTTCCCCTCTGCTGGAGTGCAAGCCTGGGGAGGGAGTCCCAGCTGGGTTCCGGGGGGAGAAATCAGCATGGGCAGAGGGCACCCTGTCGCCTCAACTCTGGTTTCGGGAAACTCGATCGGCTCTCCCGTGTGTGCCTGGAGTCCTAAGGGCCATGCAGCCAACGCCGAGGAACAAACCTGTAGAGAACGCGGGCCTCAGCCCAGACGGCCCTTCCTGAGCCGGGACGTCCCCTGTGGGGTGCCTTTGTGAAAGCATGAGAAATGGAAGCTAAACGTGACTCGGAGTGAGAAGCAGGCCCGTAAGGAAGGCTGCTGTCGACTCACGCCTTGTTTTAGGAGCTGAGCCCTGCTGCACCCTGTGTGCCTGGATGCCTAGTTCCCAGGCTGCTAAGAGCAAGAGTGAATGCTACAGAAGGACTGCGCTCTAGTTGACAGGGCCGTTCCTGAAGCCAGAGGCATTTTACAGTGCTCGTGTTGGAGAGACTGGGGACAGGGTCCCCTGCGGGAAATGGAGCGAGAAAGGGGCCTGTGTGGGAGGCAGCTCTCCACTCACCTCTCGTTTCTGAGGCTACTCCCCTTGCCCCGGGCGCGCGCCCGCAGGCCTCAAGCCAACCCCCTAACTCAAAGGAACCGCCCTGTAGAGAACTCCCGCTTCGGCTAAAAGAGCCAGGCCGGAGGCTGGAAGCGTTCTGCTGTGTGCACGCGTGAGCGCCCGGCAAGGGAGGCCCAAACCGCTTTCCGTGTGAGACGCAGGCCCCGGCAGAAGGCAGCACACGACTCCCCGCTTGTTTCAGGCAGGGAGCACTGCGGTCCCGCTTTGGCCTGGAAGTCTAACCGCAAGCGTTCTAACTCGAAGCAGCAACACTGCAGAGACACCGTGCTTTAGCTACCGTCGACCTCTGTGTGGGAGGAAGCAGTTGAGGGGGTCCTGTGGGTGAGGGGGCCCGGGGCCGGGCTCCATTCCGTAAGGCCGGGGGTGGGGGCGTGCGGGGGAGACAGGCCGGACTGCAGGGAGCTCTCCACTCACACCATGCCTCTGGGGCTGGTACCGTTGCCCCGGGGGGGTGCGTGCAGGCTGAAGGACAGCCACCCCACTCGAAGGGAAAACTCGGGAGAGAATGCGTGCCCCAGCTAAAACGGCCGCTCCCGAGGGTGGAGGCATTTTGTTGTGTGCGTGCGTGAGAGCACTGCAAGGGAGTCCCAAACCTAAATCCGAGGGAGCCGCCGGCTGCTGCACAAGGCAGCCCTCGACTCCCCCACTTGTTTCATGAAGCTCGCACCGAGGCCCCGCTTTCGCATGGAAGCCTGATCGCCTGCGTTCTACCTCCAAGAAACAGCAGTGTACAGAGACCGTGCTTGAGCTACCATCCAGCGCTCTGAGGGGGAGGGAGCAGTTTCCCGGCTACCGTGGGTGAGCGCCTGGGGAACGGGCTCCTTCCGTGCCCGCCACCGAGCGAGAAGCAGCCCGGGCCAGGAAGGCACCTCTCGACTCAGCTGTTGTCACCTGGAGCTAACACTACTGCTCCAGGTGTGCACAGGAATGCTAAGTGCTCCGCACTGGTTTGGCAGGGAGAAGCCGCTAAAGAAGCCCAGCTTCAGCTCCTTCGCCTCGCCACAGGGTGGCAGCCATTTTCCCCTCTGCTGGAGTGCAAGCCTGGGGAGGGAGTCCCAGCTGGGTTCCGGGGGGAGAAATCAGCATGGGCAGAGGGCACCCTGTCGCCTCAACTCTGGTTTCGGGAAACTCGATCGGCTCTCCCGTGTGTGCCTGGAGTCCTAAGGGCCATGCAGCCAACGCCGAGGAACAAACCTGTAGAGAACGCGGGCCTCAGCCCAGACGGCCCTTCCTGAGCCGGGACGTCCCCTGTGGGGTGCCTTTGTGAAAGCATGAGAAATGGAAGCTAAACGTGACTCGGAGTGAGAAGCAGGCCCGTAAGGAAGGCTGCTGTCGACTCACGCCTTGTTTTAGGAGCTGAGCCCTGCTGCACCCTGTGTGCCTGGATGCCTAGTTCCCAGGCTGCTAAGAGCAAGAGTGAATGCTACAGAAGGACTGCGCTCTAGTTGACAGGGCCGTTCCTGAAGCCAGAGGCATTTTACAGTGCTCGTGTTGGAGAGACTGGGGACAGGGTCCCCTGCGGGAAATGGAGCGAGAAAGGGGCCTGTGTGGGAGGCAGCTCTCCACTCACGTCTCGTTTCTGAGGCTACTCCCCTTGCCCCGGGCGCGCGCCCGCAGGCCTCAAGCCAACCCCCTAACTCAAAGGAACCGCCCTGTAGAGAACTCCCGCTTCGGCTAAAAGAGCCAGGCCGGAGGCTGGAAGCGTTCTGCTGTGTGCACGCGTGAGCGCCCGGCAAGGGAGGCCCAAACCGCTTTCCGTGTGAGACGCAGGCCCCGGCAGAAGGCAGCACACGACTCCCCGCTTGTTTCAGGCAGGGAGCACTGCGGTCCCGCTTTGGCCTGGAAGTCTAACCGCAAGCGTTCTAACTCGAAGCAGCAACACTGCAGAGACACCGTGCTTTAGCTACCGTCGACCTCTGTGTGGGAGGAAGCAGTTGAGGGGGTCCTGTGGGTGAGGGGGCCCGGGGCCGGGCTCCATTCCGTAAGGCCGGGGGTGGGGGCGTGGGGGGGAGACAGGCCGGACTGCAGGGAGCTCTCCACTCACACCATGCCTCTGGGGCTGGTACCGTTGCCCCGGGGGGGTGCGTGCAGGCTGAAGGACAGCCACCCCACTCGAAGGGAAAACTCGGGAGAGAATGCGTGCCCCAGCTAAAACGGCCGCTCCCGAGGGTGGAGGCATTTTGTTGTGTGCGTGCGTGAGAGCACTGCAAGGGAGTCCCAAACCTAAATCCGAGGGAGCCGCCGGCTGCTGCACAAGGCAGCCCTCGACTCCCCCACTTGTTTCATGAAGCTCGCACCGAGGCCCCGCTTTCGCATGGAAGCCTGATCGCCTGCGTTCTACCTCCAAGAAACAGCAGTGTACAGAGACCGTGCTTGAGCTACCATCCAGCGCTCTGAGGGGGAGGGAGCAGTTTCCCGGCTACCGTGGGTGAGCGCCTGGGGAACGGGCTCCTTCCGTGCCCGCCACCGAGGGAGAAGCAGCCCGGGCCAGGAAGGCACCTCTCGACTCAGCTGTTGTCACCTGGAGCTAACACTACTGCTCCAGGTGTGCACAGGAATGCTAAGTGCTCCGCACTGGTTTGGCAGGGAGAAGCCGCTAAAGAAGCCCAGCTTCAGCTCCTTCGCCTCGCCACAGGGTGGCAGCCATTTTCCCCTCTGCTGGAGTGCAAGCCTGGGGAGGGAGTCCCAGCTGGGTTCCGGGGGGAGAAATCAGCATGGGCAGAGGGCACCCTGTCGCCTCAACTCTGGTTTCGGGAAACTCGATCGGCTCTCCCGTGTGTGCCTGGAGTCCTAAGGGCCATGCAGCCAACGCCGAGGAACAAACCTGTAGAGAACGCGGGCCTCAGCCCAGACGGCCCTTCCTGAGCCGGGACGTCCCCTGTGGGGTGCCTTTGTGAAAGCATGAGAAATGGAAGCTAAACGTGACTCGGAGTGAGAAGCAGGCCCGTAAGGAAGGCTGCTGTCGACTCACGCCTTGTTTTAGGAGCTGAGCCCTGCTGCACCCTGTGTGCCTGGATGCCTAGTTCCCAGGCTGCTAAGAGCAAGAGTGAATGCTACAGAAGGACTGCGCTCTAGTTGACAGGGCCGTTCCTGAAGCCAGAGGCATTTTACAGTGCTCGTGTTGGAGAGACTGGGGACAGGGTCCCCTGCGGGAAATGGAGCGAGAAAGGGGCCTGTGTGGGAGGCAGCTCTCCACTCACCTCTCGTTTCTGAGGCTACTCCCCTTGCCCCGGGCGCGCGCCCGCAGGCCTCAAGCCAACCCCCTAACTCAAAGGAACCGCCCTGTAGAGAACTCCCGCTTCGGCTAAAAGAGCCAGGCCGGAGGCTGGAAGCGTTCTGCTGTGTGCACGCGTGAGCGCCCGGCAAGGGAGGCCCAAACCGCTTTCCGTGTGAGACGCAGGCCCCGGCAGAAGGCAGCACACGACTCCCCGCTTGTTTCAGGCAGGGAGCACTGCGGTCCCGCTTTGGCCTGGAAGTCTAACCGCAAGCGTTCTAACTCGAAGCAGCAACACTGCAGAGACACCGTGCTTTAGCTACCGTCGACCTCTGTGTGGGAGGAAGCAGTTGAGGGGGTCCTGTGGGTGAGGGGGCCCGGGGCCGGGCTCCATTCCGTAAGGCCGGGGGTGGGGGCGTGGGGGGGAGACAGGCCGGACTGCAGGGAGCTCTCCACTCACACCATGCCTCTGGGGCTGGTACCGTTGCCCCGGGGGGGTGCGTGCAGGCTGAAGGACAGCCACCCCACTCGAAGGGAAAACTCGGGAGAGAATGCGTGCCCCAGCTAAAACGGCCGCTCCCGAGGGTGGAGGCATTTTGTTGTGTGCGTGCGTGAGAGCACTGCAAGGGAGTCCCAAACCTAAATCCGAGGGAGCCGCCGGCTGCTGCACAAGGCAGCCCTCGACTCCCCCACTTGTTTCATGAAGCTCGCACCGAGGCCCCGCTTTCGCATGGAAGCCTGATCGCCTGCGTTCTACCTCCAAGAAACAGCAGTGTACAGAGACCGTGCTTGAGCTACCATCCAGCGCTCTGAGGGGGAGGGAGCAGTTTCCCGGCTACCGTGGGTGAGCGCCTGGGGAACGGGCTCCTTCCGTGCCCGCCACCGAGGGAGAAGCAGCCCGGGCCAGGAAGGCACCTCTCGACTCAGCTGTTGTCACCTGGAGCTAACACTACTGCTCCAGGTGTGCACAGGAATGCTAAGTGCTCCGCACTGGTTTGGCAGGGAGAAGCCGCTAAAGAAGCCCAGCTTCAGCTCCTTCGCCTCGCCACAGGGTGGCAGCCATTTTCCCCTCTGCTGGAGTGCAAGCCTGGGGAGGGAGTCCCAGCTGGGTTCCGGGGGGAGAAATCAGCATGGGCAGAGGGCACCCTGTCGCCTCAACTCTGGTTTCGGGAAACTCGATCGGCTCTCCCGTGTGTGCCTGGAGTCCTAAGGGCCATGCAGCCAACGCCGAGGAACAAACCTGTAGAGAACGCGGGCCTCAGCCCAGACGGCCCTTCCTGAGCCGGGACGTCCCCTGTGGGGTGCCTTTGTGAAAGCATGAGAAATGGAAGCTAAACGTGACTCGGAGTGAGAAGCAGGCCCGTAAGGAAGGCTGCTGTCGACTCACGCCTTGTTTTAGGAGCTGAGCCCTGCTGCACCCTGTGTGCCTGGATGCCTAGTTCCCAGGCTGCTAAGAGCAAGAGTGAATGCTACAGAAGGACTGCGCTCTAGTTGACAGGGCCGTTCCTGAAGCCAGAGGCATTTTACAGTGCTCGTGTTGGAGAGACTGGGGACAGGGTCCCCTGCGGGAAATGGAGCGAGAAAGGGGCCTGTGTGGGAGGCAGCTCTCCACTCACCTCTCGTTTCTGAGGCTACTCCCCTTGCCCCGGGCGCGCGCCCGCAGGCCTCAAGCCAACCCCCTAACTCAAAGGAACCGCCCTGTAGAGAACTCCCGCTTCGGCTAAAAGAGCCAGGCCGGAGGCTGGAAGCGTTCTGCTGTGTGCACGCGTGAGCGCCCGGCAAGGGAGGCCCAAACCGCTTTCCGTGTGAGACGCAGGCCCCGGCAGAAGGCAGCACACGACTCCCCGCTTGTTTCAGGCAGGGAGCACTGCGGTCCCGCTTTGGCCTGGAAGTCTAACCGCAAGCGTTCTAACTCGAAGCAGCAACACTGCAGAGACACCGTGCTTTAGCTACCGTCGACCTCTGTGTGGGAGGAAGCAGTTGAGGGGGTCCTGTGGGTGAGGGGGCCCGGGGCCGGGCTCCATTCCGTAAGGCCGGGGGTGGGGGCGTGCGGGGGAGACAGGCCGGACTGCAGGGAGCTCTCCACTCACACCATGCCTCTGGGGCTGGTACCGTTGCCCCGGGGGGGTGCGTGCAGGCTGAAGGACAGCCACCCCACTCGAAGGGAAAACTCGGGAGAGAATGCGTGCCCCAGCTAAAACGGCCGCTCCCGAGGGTGGAGGCATTTTGTTGTGTGCGTGCGTGAGAGCACTGCAAGGGAGTCCCAAACCTAAATCCGAGGGAGCCGCCGGCTGCTGCACAAGGCAGCCCTCGACTCCCCCACTTGTTTCATGAAGCTCGCACCGAGGCCCCGCTTTCGCATGGAAGCCTGATCGCCTGCGTTCTACCTCCAAGAAACAGCAGTGTACAGAGACCGTGCTTGAGCTACCATCCAGCGCTCTGAGGGGGAGGGAGCAGTTTCCCGGCTACCGTGGGTGAGCGCCTGGGGAACGGGCTCCTTCCGTGCCCGCCACCGAGCGAGAAGCAGCCCGGGCCAGGAAGGCACCTCTCGACTCAGCTGTTGTCACCTGGAGCTAACACTACTGCTCCAGGTGTGCACAGGAATGCTAAGTGCTCCGCACTGGTTTGGCAGGGAGAAGCCGCTAAAGAAGCCCAGCTTCAGCTCCTTCGCCTCGCCACAGGGTGGCAGCCATTTTCCCCTCTGCTGGAGTGCAAGCCTGGGGAGGGAGTCCCAGCTGGGTTCCGGGGGGAGAAATCAGCATGGGCAGAGGGCACCCTGTCGCCTCAACTCTGGTTTCGGGAAACTCGATCGGCTCTCCCGTGTGTGCCTGGAGTCCTAAGGGCCATGCAGCCAACGCCGAGGAACAAACCTGTAGAGAACGCGGGCCTCAGCCCAGACGGCCCTTCCTGAGCCGGGACGTCCCCTGTGGGGTGCCTTTGTGAAAGCATGAGAAATGGAAGCTAAACGTGACTCGGAGTGAGAAGCAGGCCCGTAAGGAAGGCTGCTGTCGACTCACGCCTTGTTTTAGGAGCTGAGCCCTGCTGCACCCTGTGTGCCTGGATGCCTAGTTCCCAGGCTGCTAAGAGCAAGAGTGAATGCTACAGAAGGACTGCGCTCTAGTTGACAGGGCCGTTCCTGAAGCCAGAGGCATTTTACAGTGCTCGTGTTGGAGAGACTGGGGACAGGGTCCCCTGCGGGAAATGGAGCGAGAAAGGGGCCTGTGTGGGAGGCAGCTCTCCACTCACCTCTCGTTTCTGAGGCTACTCCCCTTGCCCCGGGCGCGCGCCCGCAGGCCTCAAGCCAACCCCCTAACTCAAAGGAACCGCCCTGTAGAGAACTCCCGCTTCGGCTAAAAGAGCCAGGCCGGAGGCTGGAAGCGTTCTGCTGTGTGCACGCGTGAGCGCCCGGCAAGGGAGGCCCAAACCGCTTTCCGTGTGAGACGCAGGCCCCGGCAGAAGGCAGCACACGACTCCCCGCTTGTTTCAGGCAGGGAGCACTGCGGTCCCGCTTTGGCCTGGAAGTCTAACCGCAAGCGTTCTAACTCGAAGCAGCAACACTGCAGAGACACCGTGCTTTAGCTACCGTCGACCTCTGTGTGGGAGGAAGCAGTTGAGGGGGTCCTGTGGGTGAGGGGGCCCGGGGCCGGGCTCCATTCCGTAAGGCCGGGGGTGGGGGCGTGGGGGGGAGACAGGCCGGACTGCAGGGAGCTCTCCACTCACACCATGCCTCTGGGGCTGGTACCGTTGCCCCGGGGGGGTGCGTGCAGGCTGAAGGACAGCCACCCCACTCGAAGGGAAAACTCGGGAGAGAATGCGTGCCCCAGCTAAAACGGCCGCTCCCGAGGGTGGAGGCATTTTGTTGTGTGCGTGCGTGAGAGCACTGCAAGGGAGTCCCAAACCTAAATCCGAGGGAGCCGCCGGCTGCTGCACAAGGCAGCCCTCGACTCCCCCACTTGTTTCATGAAGCTCGCACCGAGGCCCCGCTTTCGCATGGAAGCCTGATCGCCTGCGTTCTACCTCCAAGAAACAGCAGTGTACAGAGACCGTGCTTGAGCTACCATCCAGCGCTCTGAGGGGGAGGGAGCAGTTTCCCGGCTACCGTGGGTGAGCGCCTGGGGAACGGGCTCCTTCCGTGCCCGCCACCGAGGGAGAAGCAGCCCGGGCCAGGAAGGCACCTCTCGACTCAGCTGTTGTCACCTGGAGCTAACACTACTGCTCCAGGTGTGCACAGGAATGCTAAGTGCTCCGCACTGGTTTGGCAGGGAGAAGCCGCTAAAGAAGCCCAGCTTCAGCTCCTTCGCCTCGCCACAGGGTGGCAGCCATTTTCCCCTCTGCTGGAGTGCAAGCCTGGGGAGGGAGTCCCAGCTGGGTTCCGGGGGGAGAAATCAGCATGGGCAGAGGGCACCCTGTCGCCTCAACTCTGGTTTCGGGAAACTCGATCGGCTCTCCCGTGTGTGCCTGGAGTCCTAAGGGCCATGCAGCCAACGCCGAGGAACAAACCTGTAGAGAACGCGGGCCTCAGCCCAGACGGCCCTTCCTGAGCCGGGACGTCCCCTGTGGGGTGCCTTTGTGAAAGCATGAGAAATGGAAGCTAAACGTGACTCGGAGTGAGAAGCAGGCCCGTAAGGAATGCTGCTGTCGACTCACGCCTTGTTTTAGGAGCTGAGCCCTGCTGCACCCTGTGTGCCTGGATGCCTAGTTCCCAGGCTGCTAAGAGCAAGAGTGAATGCTACAGAAGGACTGCGCTCTAGTTGACAGGGCCGTTCCTGAAGCCAGAGGCATTTTACAGTGCTCGTGTTGGAGAGACTGGGGACAGGGTCCCCTGCGGGAAATGGAGCGAGAAAGGGGCCTGTGTGGGAGGCAGCTCTCCACTCACCTCTCGTTTCTGAGGCTACTCCCCTTGCCCCGGGCGCGCGCCCGCAGGCCTCAAGCCAACCCCCTAACTCAAAGGAACCGCCCTGTAGAGAACTCCCGCTTCGGCTAAAAGAGCCAGGCCGGAGGCTGGAAGCGTTCTGCTGTGTGCACGCGTGAGCGCCCGGCAAGGGAGGCCCAAACCGCTTTCCGTGTGAGACGCAGGCCCCGGCAGAAGGCAGCACACGACTCCCCGCTTGTTTCAGGCAGGGAGCACTGCGGTCCCGCTTTGGCCTGGAAGTCTAACCGCAAGCGTTCTAACTCGAAGCAGCAACACTGCAGAGACACCGTGCTTTAGCTACCGTCGACCTCTGTGTGGGAGGAAGCAGTTGAGGGGGTCCTGTGGGTGAGGGGGCCCGGGGCCGGGCTCCATTCCGTAAGGCCGGGGGTGGGGGCGTGCGGGGGAGACAGGCCGGACTGCAGGGAGCTCTCCACTCACACCATGCCTCTGGGGCTGGTACCGTTGCCCCGGGGGGGTGCGTGCAGGCTGAAGGACAGCCACCCCACTCGAAGGGAAAACTCGGGAGAGAATGCGTGCCCCAGCTAAAACGGCCGCTCCCGAGGGTGGAGGCATTTTGTTGTGTGCGTGCGTGAGAGCACTGCAAGGGAGTCCCAAACCTAAATCCGAGGGAGCCGCCGGCTGCTGCACAAGGCAGCCCTCGACTCCCCCACTTGTTTCATGAAGCTCGCACCGAGGCCCCGCTTTCGCATGGAAGCCTGATCGCCTGCGTTCTACCTCCAAGAAACAGCAGTGTACAGAGACCGTGCTTGAGCTACCATCCAGCGCTCTGAGGGGGAGGGAGCAGTTTCCCGGCTACCGTGGGTGAGCGCCTGGGGAACGGGCTCCTTCCGTGCCCGCCACCGAGCGAGAAGCAGCCCGGGCCAGGAAGGCACCTCTCGACTCAGCTGTTGTCACCTGGAGCTAACACTACTGCTCCAGGTGTGCACAGGAATGCTAAGTGCTCCGCACTGGTTTGGCAGGGAGAAGCCGCTAAAGAAGCCCAGCTTCAGCTCCTTCGCCTCGCCACAGGGTGGCAGCCATTTTCCCCTCTGCTGGAGTGCAAGCCTGGGGAGGGAGTCCCAGCTGGGTTCCGGGGGGAGAAATCAGCATGGGCAGAGGGCACCCTGTCGCCTCAACTCTGGTTTCGGGAAACTCGATCGGCTCTCCCGTGTGTGCCTGGAGTCCTAAGGGCCATGCAGCCAACGCCGAGGAACAAACCTGTAGAGAACGCGGGCCTCAGCCCAGACGGCCCTTCCTGAGCCGGGACGTCCCCTGTGGGGTGCCTTTGTGAAAGCATGAGAAATGGAAGCTAAACGTGACTCGGAGTGAGAAGCAGGCCCGTAAGGAAGGCTGCTGTCGACTCACGCCTTGTTTTAGGAGCTGAGCCCTGCTGCACCCTGTGTGCCTGGATGCCTAGTTCCCAGGCTGCTAAGAGCAAGAGTGAATGCTACAGAAGGACTGCGCTCTAGTTGACAGGGCCGTTCCTGAAGCCAGAGGCATTTTACAGTGCTCGTGTTGGAGAGACTGGGGACAGGGTCCCCTGCGGGAAATGGAGCGAGAAAGGGGCCTGTGTGGGAGGCAGCTCTCCACTCACCTCTCGTTTCTGAGGCTACTCCCCTTGCCCCGGGCGCGCGCCCGCAGGCCTCAAGCCAACCCCCTAACTCAAAGGAACCGCCCTGTAGAGAACTCCCGCTTCGGCTAAAAGAGCCAGGCCGGAGGCTGGAAGCGTTCTGCTGTGTGCACGCGTGAGCGCCCGGCAAGGGAGGCCCAAACCGCTTTCCGTGTGAGACGCAGGCCCCGGCAGAAGGCAGCACACGACTCCCCGCTTGTTTCAGGCAGGGAGCACTGCGGTCCCGCTTTGGCCTGGAAGTCTAACCGCAAGCGTTCTAACTCGAAGCAGCAACACTGCAGAGACACCGTGCTTTAGCTACCGTCGACCTCTGTGTGGGAGGAAGCAGTTGAGGGGGTCCTGTGGGTGAGGGGGCCCGGGGCCGGGCTCCATTCCGTAAGGCCGGGTGTGGGGGCGTGCGGGGGAGACAGGCCGGACTGCAGGGAGCTCTCCACTCACACCATGCCTCTGGGGCTGGTACCGTTGCCCCGGGGGGGTGCGTGCAGGCTGAAGGACAGCCACCCCACTCGAAGGGAAAACTCGGGAGAGAATGCGTGCCCCAGCTAAAACGGCCGCTCCCGAGGGTGGAGGCATTTTGTTGTGTGCGTGCGTGAGAGCACTGCAAGGGAGTCCCAAACCTAAATCCGAGGGAGCCGCCGGCTGCTGCACAAGGCAGCCCTCGACTCCCCCACTTGTTTCATGAAGCTCGCACCGAGGCCCCGCTTTCGCATGGAAGCCTGATCGCCTGCGTTCTACCTCCAAGAAACAGCAGTGTACAGAGACCGTGCTTGAGCTACCATCCAGCGCTCTGAGGGGGAGGGAGCAGTTTCCCGGCTACCGTGGGTGAGCGCCTGGGGAACGGGCTCCTTCCGTGCCCGCCACCGAGCGAGAAGCAGCCCGGGCCAGGAAGGCACCTCTCGACTCAGCTGTTGTCACCTGGAGCTAACACTACTGCTCCAGGTGTGCACAGGAATGCTAAGTGCTCCGCACTGGTTTGGCAGGGAGAAGCCGCTAAAGAAGCCCAGCTTCAGCTCCTTCGCCTCGCCACAGGGTGGCAGCCATTTTCCCCTCTGCTGGAGTGCAAGCCTGGGGAGGGAGTCCCAGCTGGGTTCCGGGGGGAGAAATCAGCATGGGCAGAGGGCACCCTGTCGCCTCAACTCTGGTTTCGGGAAACTCGATCGGCTCTCCCGTGTGTGCCTGGAGTCCTAAGGGCCATGCAGCCAACGCCGAGGAACAAACCTGTAGAGAACGCGGGCCTCAGCCCAGACGGCCCTTCCTGAGCCGGGACGTCCCCTGTGGGGTGCCTTTGTGAAAGCATGAGAAATGGAAGCTAAACGTGACTCGGAGTGAGAAGCAGGCCCGTAAGGAAGGCTGCTGTCGACTCACGCCTTGTTTTAGGAGCTGAGCCCTGCTGCACCCTGTGTGCCTGGATGCCTAGTTCCCAGGCTGCTAAGAGCAAGAGTGAATGCTACAGAAGGACTGCGCTCTAGTTGACAGGGCCGTTCCTGAAGCCAGAGGCATTTTACAGTGCTCGTGTTGGAGAGACTGGGGACAGGGTCCCCTGCGGGAAATGGAGCGAGAAAGGGGCCTGTGTGGGAGGCAGCTCTCCACTCACCTCTCGTTTCTGAGGCTACTCCCCTTGCCCCGGGCGCGCGCCCGCAGGCCTCAAGCCAACCCCCTAACTCAAAGGAACCGCCCTGTAGAGAACTCCCGCTTCGGCTAAAAGAGCCAGGCCGGAGGCTGGAAGCGTTCTGCTGTGTGCACGCGTGAGCGCCCGGCAAGGGAGGCCCAAACCGCTTTCCGTGTGAGACGCAGGCCCCGGCAGAAGGCAGCACACGACTCCCCGCTTGTTTCAGGCAGGGAGCACTGCGGTCCCGCTTTGGCCTGGAAGTCTAACCGCAAGCGTTCTAACTCGAAGCAGCAACACTGCAGAGACACCGTGCTTTAGCTACCGTCGACCTCTGTGTGGGAGGAAGCAGTTGAGGGGGTCCTGTGGGTGAGGGGGCCCGGGGCCGGGCTCCATTCCGTAAGGCCGGGGGTGGGGGCGTGCGGGGGAGACAGGCCGGACTGCAGGGAGCTCTCCACTCACACCATGCCTCTGGGGCTGGTACCGTTGCCCCGGGGGGGTGCGTGCAGGCTGAAGGACAGCCACCCCACTCGAAGGGAAAACTCGGGAGAGAATGCGTGCCCCAGCTAAAACGGCCGCTCCCGAGGGTGGAGGCATTTTGTTGTGTGCGTGCGTGAGAGCACTGCAAGGGAGTCCCAAACCTAAATCCGAGGGAGCCGCCGGCTGCTGCACAAGGCAGCCCTCGACTCCCCCACTTGTTTCATGAAGCTCGCACCGAGGCCCCGCTTTCGCATGGAAGCCTGATCGCCTGCGTTCTACCTCCAAGAAACAGCAGTGTACAGAGACCGTGCTTGAGCTACCATCCAGCGCTCTGAGGGGGAGGGAGCAGTTTCCCGGCTACCGTGGGTGAGCGCCTGGGGAACGGGCTCCTTCCGTGCCCGCCACGGAGGGAGAAGCAGCCCGGGCCAGGAAGGCACCTCTCGACTCAGCTGTTGTCACCTGGAGCTAACACTATTGCTCCAGGTGTGCACAGGAATGCTAAGTGCTCCGCACTGGTTTGGCAGGGAGAAGCCGCTAAAGAAGCCCAGCTTCAGCTCCTTCGCCTCGCCACAGGGTGGCAGCCATTTTCCCCTCTGCTGGAGTGCAAGCCTGGGGAGGGAGTCCCAGCTGGGTTCCGGGGGGAGAAATCAGCATGGGCAGAGGGCACCCTGTCGCCTCAACTCTGGTTTCGGGAAACTCGATCGGCTCTCCCGTGTGTGCCTGGAGTCCTAAGGGCCATGCAGCCAACGCCGAGGAACAAACCTGTAGAGAACGCGGGCCTCAGCCCAGACGGCCCTTCCTGAGCCGGGACGTCCCCTGTGGGGTGCCTTTGTGAAAGCATGAGAAATGGAAGCTAAACGTGACTCGGAGTGAGAAGCAGGCCCGTAAGGAAGGCTGCTGTCGACTCACGCCTTGTTTTAGGAGCTGAGCCCTGCTGCACCCTGTGTGCCTGGATGCCTAGTTCCCAGGCTGCTAAGAGCAAGAGTGAATGCTACAGAAGGACTGCGCTCTAGTTGACAGGGCCGTTCCTGAAGCCAGAGGCATTTTACAGTGCTCGTGTTGGAGAGACTGGGGACAGGGTCCCCTGCGGGAAATGGAGCGAGAAAGGGGCCTGTGTGGGAGGCAGCTCTCCACTCACCTCTCGTTTCTGAGGCTACTCCCCTTACCCCGGGCGCGCGCCCGCAGGCCTCAAGCCAACCCCCTAACTCAAAGGAACCGCCCTGTAGAGAACTCCCGCTTCGGCTAAAAGAGCCAGGCCGGAGGCTGGAAGCGTTCTGCTGTGTGCACGCGTGAGCGCCCGGCAAGGGGGGCCCAAACCGCTTTCCGTGTGAGACGCAGGCCCCGGCAGAAGGCAGCACACGACTCCCCGCTTGTTTCAGGCAGGGAGCACTGCGGTCCCGCTTTGGCCTGGAAGTCTAACCGCAAGCGTTCTAACTCGAAGCAGCAACACTGCAGAGACACCGTGCTTTAGCTACCGTCGACCTCTGTGTGGGAGGAAGCAGTTGAGGGGGTCCTGTGGGTGAGGGGGCCCGGGGCCGGGCTCCATTCCGTAAGGCCGGGGGTGGGGGCGTGGGGGGGAGACAGGCCGGACTGCAGGGAGCTCTCCACTCACACCATGCCTCTGGGGCTGGTACCGTTGCCCCGGGGGGGTGCGTGCAGGCTGAAGGACAGCCACCCCACTCGAAGGGAAAACTCGGGAGAGAATGCGTGCCCCAGCTAAAACGGCCGCTCCCGAGGGTGGAGGCATTTTGTTGTGTGCGTGCGTGAGAGCACTGCAAGGGAGTCCCAAACCTAAATCCGAGGGAGCCGCCGGCTGCTGCACAAGGCAGCCCTCGACTCCCCCACTTGTTTCATGAAGCTCGCACCGAGGCCCCGCTTTCGCATGGAAGCCTGATCGCCTGCGTTCTACCTCCAAGAAACAGCAGTGTACAGAGACCGTGCTTGAGCTACCATCCAGCGCTCTGAGGGGGAGGGAGCAGTTTCCCGGCTACCGTGGGTGAGCGCCTGGGGAACGGGCTCCTTCCGTGCCCGCCACCGAGCGAGAAGCAGCCCGGGCCAGGAAGGCACCTCTCGACTCAGCTGTTGTCACCTGGAGCTAACACTACTGCTCCAGGTGTGCACAGGAATGCTAAGTGCTCCGCACTGGTTTGGCAGGGAGAAGCCGCTAAAGAAGCCCAGCTTCAGCTCCTTCGCCTCGCCACAGGGTGGCAGCCATTTTCCCCTCTGCTGGAGTGCAAGCCTGGGGAGGGAGTCCCAGCTGGGTTCCGGGGGGAGAAATCAGCATGGGCAGAGGGCACCCTGTCGCCTCAACTCTGGTTTCGGGAAACTCGATCGGCTCTCCCGTGTGTGCCTGGAGTCCTAAGGGCCATGCAGCCAACGCCGAGGAACAAACCTGTAGAGAACGCGGGCCTCAGCACAGACGGCCCTTCCTGAGCCGGGACGTCACCTGTGGGGTGCCTTTGTGAAAGCATGAGAAATGGAAGCTAAACGTGACTCGGAGTGAGAAGCAGGCCCGTAAGGAAGGCTGCTGTCGACTCACGCCTTGTTTTAGGAGCTGAGCCCTGCTGCACCCTGTGTGCCTGGATGCCTAGTTCCCAGGCTGCTAAGAGCAAGAGTGAATGCTACAGAAGGACTGCGCTCTAGTTGACAGGGCCGTTCCTGAAGCCAGAGGCATTTTACAGTGCTCGTGTTGGAGAGACTGGGGACAGGGTCCCCTGCGGGAAATGGAGCGAGAAAGGGGCCTGTGTGGGAGGCAGCTCTCCACTCACCTCTCATTTCTGAGGCTACTCCCCTTGCCCCGGGCGCGCGCCCGCAGGCCTCAAGCCAACCCCCTAACTCAAAGGAACCGCCCTGTAGAGAACTCCCGCTTCGGCTAAAAGAGCCAGGCCGGAGGCTGGAAGCGTTCTGCTGTGTGCACGCGTGAGCGCCCGGCAAGGGAGGCCCAAACCGCTTTCCGTGTGAGACGCAGGCCCCGGCAGAAGGCAGCACACGACTCCCCGCTTGTTTCAGGCAGGGAGCACTGCGGTCCCGCTTTGGCATGGAAGTCTAACCGCAAGCGTTCTAACTCGAAGCAGCAACACTGCAGAGACACCGTGCTTTAGCTACCGTCGACCTCTGTGTGGGAGGAAGCAGTTGAGGGGGTCCTGTGGGTGAGGGGGCCCGGGGCCGGGCTCCATTCCGTAAGGCCGGGGGTGGGGGCGTGGGGGGGAGACAGGCCGGACTGCAGGGAGCTCTCCACTCACACCATGCCTCTGGGGCTGGTACCGTTGCCCCGGGGGGGTGCGTGCAGGCTGAAGGACAGCCACCCCACTCGAAGGGAAAACTCGGGAGAGAATGCGTGCCCCAGCTAAAACGGCCGCTCCCGAGGGTGGAGGCATTTTGTTGTGTGCGTGCGTGAGAGCACTGCAAGGGAGTCCCAAACCTAAATCCGAGGGAGCCGCCGGCTGCTGCACAAGGCAGCCCTCGACTCCCCCACTTGTTTCATGAAGCTCGCACCGAGGCCCCGCTTTCGCATGGAAGCCTGATCGCCTGCGTTCTACCTCCAAGAAACAGCAGTGTACAGAGACCGTGCTTGAGCTACCATCCAGCGCTCTGAGGGGGAGGGAGCAGTTTCCCGGCTACCGTGGGTGAGCGCCTGGGGAACGGGCTCCTTCCTTGCCCGCCACCGAGGGAGAAGCAGCCCGGGACAGGAAGGCACCTCTCGACTCAGCTGTTGTCACCTGGAGCTAACACTACTGCTCCAGGTGTGCACAGGAATGCTAAGTGCTCCGCACTGGTTTGGCAGGGAGAAGCCGCTAAAGAAGCCCAGCTTCAGCTCCTTCGCCTCGCCACAGGGTGGCAGCCATTTTCCCCTCTGCTGGAGTGCAAGCCTGGGGAGGGAGTCCCAGCTGGGTTCCGGGGGGAGAAATCAGCATGGGCAGAGGGCACCCTGTCGCCTCAACTCTGGTTTCGGGAAACTCGATCGGCTCTCCCGTGTGTGCCTGGAGTCCTAAGGGCCATGCAGCCAACGCCGAGGAACAAACCTGTAGAGAACGCGGGCCTCAGCACAGACGGCCCTTCCTGAGCCGGGACGTCACCTGTGGGGTGCCTTTGTGAAAGCATGAGAAATGGAAGCTAAACGTGACTCGGAGTGAGAAGCAGGCCCGTAAGGAAGGCTGCTGTCGACTCACGCCTTGTTTTAGGAGCTGAGCCCTGCTGCACCCTGTGTGCCTGGATGCCTAGTTCCCAGGCTGCTAAGAGCAAGAGTGAATGCTACAGAAGGACTGCGCTCTAGTTGACAGGGCCGTTCCTGAAGCCAGAGGCATTTTACAGTGCTCGTGTTGGAGAGACTGGGGACAGGGTCCCCTGCGGGAAATGGAGCGAGAAAGGGGCCTGTGTGGGAGGCAGCTCTCCACTCACGTCTCGTTTCTGAGGCTACTCCCCTTGCCCCGGGCGCGCGCCCGCAGGCCTCAAGCCAACCCCCTAACTCAAAGGAACCGCCCTGTAGAGAACTCCCGCTTCGGCTAAAAGAGCCAGGCCGGAGGCTGGAAGCGTTCTGCTGTGTGCACGCGTGAGCGCCCGGCAAGGGGGGCCCAAACCGCTTTCCGTGTGAGACGCAGGCCCCGGCAGAAGGCAGCACACGACTCCCCGCTTGTTTCAGGCAGGGAGCACTGCGGTCCCGCTTTGGCCTGGAAGTCTAACCGCAAGCGTTCTAACTCGAAGCAGCAACACTGCAGAGACACCGTGCTTTAGCTACCGTCGACCTCTGTGTGGGAGGAAGCAGTTGAGGGGGTCCTGTGGGTGAGGGGGCCCGGGGCCGGGCTCCATTCCGTAAGGCCGGGGGTGGGGGCGTGGGGGGGAGACAGGCCTGACTGCAGGGAGCTCTCCACTCACACCATGCCTCTGGGGCTGGTACCGTTGCCCCGGGGGGGTGCGTGCAGGCTGAAGGACAGCCACCCCACTCGAAGGGAAAACTCGGGAGAGAATGCGTGCCCCAGCTAAAACGGCCGCTCCCGAGGGTGGAGGCATTTTGTTGTGTGCGTGCGTGAGAGCACTGCAAGGGAGTCCCAAACCTAAATCCGAGGGAGCCGCCGGCTGCTGCACAAGGCAGCCCTCGACTCCCCCACTTGTTTCATGAAGCTCGCACCGAGGCCCCGCTTTCGCATGGAAGCCTGATCGCCTGCGTTCTACCTCCAAGAAACAGCAGTGTACAGAGACCGTGCTTGAGCTACCATCCAGCGCTCTGAGGGGGAGGGAGCAGTTTCCCGGCTACCGTGGGTGAGCGCCTGGGGAACGGGCTCCTTCCTTGCCCGCCACCGAGGGAGAAGCAGCCCGGGACAGGAAGGCACCTCTCGACTCAGCTGTTGTCACCTGGAGCTAACACTACTGCTCCAGGTGTGCACAGGAATGCTAAGTGCTCCGCACTGGTTTGGCAGGGAGAAGCCCCTAAAGAAGCCCAGCTTCAGCTCCTTCGCCTCGCCACAGGGTGGCAGCCATTTTCCCCTCTGCTGGAGTGCAAGCCTGGGGAGGGAGTCCCAGCTGGGTTCCGGGGGGAGAAATCAGCATGGGCAGAGGGCACCCTGTCGCCTCAACTCTGGTTTCGGGAAACTCGATCGGCTCTCCCGTGTGTGCCTGGAGTCCTAAGGGCCATGCAGCCAACGCCGAGGAACAAACCTGTAGAGAACGCGGGCCTCAGCACAGACGGCCCTTCCTGAGCCGGGACGTCACCTGTGGGGTGCCTTTGTGAAAGCATGAGAAATGGAAGCTAAACGTGACTCGGAGTGAGAAGCAGGCCCGTAAGGAAGGCTGCTGTCGACTCACGCCTTGTTTTAGGAGCTGAGCCCTGCTGCACCCTGTGTGCCTGGATGCCTAGTTCCCAGGCTGCTAAGAGCAAGAGTGAATGCTACAGAAGGACTGCGCTCTAGTTGACAGGGCCGTTCCTGAAGTCAGAGGCATTTTACAGTGCTCGTGTTGGAGAGACTGGGGACAGGGTCCCCTGCGGGAAATGGAGCGAGAAAGGGGCCTGTGTGGGAGGCAGCTCTCCACTCACCTCTCGTTTCTGAGGCTACTCCCCTTGCCCCGGGCGCGCGCCCGCAGGCCTCAAGCCAACCCCCTAACTCAAAGGAACCGCCCTGTAGAGAACTCCCGCTTCGGCTAAAAGAGCCAGGCCGGAGGCTGGAAGCGTTCTGCTGTGTGCACGCGTGAGCGCCCGGCAAGGGAGGCCCAAACCGCTTTCCGTGTGAGACGCAGGCCCCGGCAGAAGGCAGCACACGACTCCCCGCTTGTTTCAGGCAGGGAGCACTGCGGTCCCGCTTTGGCCTGGAAGTCTAACCGCAAGCGTTCTAACTCGAAGCAGCAACACTGCAGAGACACCGTGCTTTAGCTACCGTCGACCTCTGTGTGGGAGGAAGCAGTTGAGGGGGTCCTGTGGGTGAGGGGGCCCGGGGCCGGGCTCCATTCCGTAAGGCCGGGGGTGGGGGCGTGGGGGGGGACAGGCCGGACTGCAGGGAGCTCTCCACTCACACCATGCCTCTGGGGCTGGTACCGTTGCCCCGGGGGGGTGCGTGCAGGCTGAAGGACAGCCACCCCACTCGAAGGGAAAACTCGGGAGAGAATGCGTGCCCCAGCTAAAACGGCCGCTCCCGAGGGTGGAGGCATTTTGTTGTGTGCGTGCGTGAGAGCACTGCAAGGGAGTCCCAAACCTAAATCCGAGGGAGCCGCCGGCTGCTGCACAAGGCAGCCCTCGACTCCCCCACTTGTTTCATGAAGCTCGCACCGAGGCCCCGCTTTCGCATGGAAGCCTGATCGCCTGCGTTCTACCTCCAAGAAACAGCAGTGTACAGAGACCGTGCTTGAGCTACCATCCAGCGCTCTGAGGGGGAGGGAGCAGTTTCCCGGCTACCGTGGGTGAGCGCCTGGGGAACGGGCTCCTTCCGTGCCCGCCACCGAGGGAGAAGCAGCCCGGGCCAGGAAGGCACCTCTCGACTCAGCTGTTGTCACCTGGAGCTAACACTACTGCTCCAGGTGTGCACAGGAATGCTAAGTGCTCCGCACTGGTTTGGCAGGGAGAAGCCGCTAAAGAAGCCCAGCTTCAGCTCCTTCGCCTCGCCACAGGGTGGCAGCCATTTTCCCCTCTGCTGGAGTGCAAGCCTGGGGAGGGAGTCCCAGCTGGGTTCCGGGGGGAGAAATCAGCATGGGCAGAGGGCACCCTGTCGCCTCAACTCTGGTTTCGGGAAACTCGATCGGCTCTCCCGTGTGTGCCTGGAGTCCTAAGGGCCATCCAGCCAACGCCGAGGAACAAACCTGTAGAGAACGCGGGCCTCAGCCCAGACGGCCCTTCCTGAGCCGGGACGTCACCTGTGGGGTGCCTTTGTGAAAGCATGAGAAATGGAAGCTAAACGTGACTCGGAGTGAGAAGCAGGCCCGTAAGGAAGGCTGCTGTCGACTCACGCCTTGTTTTAGGAGCTGAGCCCTGCTGCACCCTGTGTGCCTGGATGCCTAGTTCCCAGGCTGCTAAGAGCAAGAGTGAATGCTACAGAAGGACTGCGCTCTAGTTGACAGGGCCGTTCCTGAAGCCAGAGGCATTTTACAGTGCTCGTGTTGGAGAGACTGGGGACAGGGTCCCCTGCGGGAAATGGAGCGAGAAAGGGGCCTGTGTGGGAGGCAGCTCTCCACTCACCTCTCGTTTCTGAGGCTACTCCCCTTGCCCCGGGCGCGCGCCCGCAGGCCTCAAGCCAACCCCCTAACTCAAAGGAACCGCCCTGTAGAGAACTCCCGCTTCGGCTAAAAGAGCCAGGCCGGAGGCTGGAAGCGTTCTGCTGTGTGCACGCGTGAGCGCCCGGCAAGGGGGGCCCAAACCGCTTTCCGTGTGAGACGCAGGCCCCGGCAGAAGGCAGCACACGACTCCCCGCTTGTTTCAGGCAGGGAGCACTGCGGTCCCGCTTTGGCCTGGAAGTCTAACCGCAAGCGTTCTAACTCGAAGCAGCAACACTGCAGAGACACCGTGCTTTAGCTACCGTCGACCTCTGTGTGGGAGGAAGCAGTTGAGGGGGTCCTGTGGGTGAGGGGGCCCGGGGCCGGGCTCCATTCCGTAAGGCCGGGGGTGGGGGCGTGGGGGGGAGACAGGCCTGACTGCAGGGAGCTCTCCACTCACACCATGCCTCTGGGGCTGGTACCGTTGCCCCGGGGGGGTGCGTGCAGGCTGAAGGACAGCCACCCCACTCGAAGGGAAAACTCGGGAGAGAATGCGTGCCCCAGCTAAAACGGCCGCTCCCGAGGGTGGAGGCATTTTGTTGTGTGCGTGCGTGAGAGCACTGCAAGGGAGTCCCAAACCTAAATCCGAGCGAGCCGCCGGCTGCTGCACAAGGCAGCCCTCGACTCCCCCACTTGTTTCATGAAGCTCGCACCGAGGCCCCGCTTTCGCATGGAAGCCTGATCGCCTGCGTTCTACCTCCAAGAAACAGCAGTGTACAGAGACCGTGCTTGAGCTACCATCCAGCGCTCTGAGGGGGAGGGAGCAGTTTCCCGGCTACCGTGGGTGAGCGCCTGGGGAACGGGCTCCTTCCGTGCCCGCCACCGAGCGAGAAGCAGCCCGGGCCAGGAAGGCACCTCTCGACTCAGCTGTTGTCACCTGGAGCTAACACTACTGCTCCAGGTGTGCACAGGAATGCTAAGTGCTCCGCACTGGTTTGGCAGGGAGAAGCCGCTAAAGAAGCCCAGCTTCAGCTCCTTCGCCTCGCCACAGGGTGGCAGCCATTTTCCCCTCTGCTGGAGTGCAAGCCTGGGGAGGGAGTCCCAGCTGGGTTCCGGGGGGAGAAATCAGCATGGGCAGAGGGCACCCTGTCGCCTCAACTCTGGTTTCGGGAAACTCGATCGGCTCTCCCGTGTGTGCCTGGAGTCCTAAGGGCCATGCAGCCAACGCCGAGGAACAAACCTGTAGAGAACGCGGGCCTCAGCCCAGACGGCCCTTCCTGAGCCGGGACGTCACCTGTGGGGTGCCTTTGTGAAAGCATGAGAAATGGAAGCTAAACGTGACTCGGAGTGAGAAGCAGGCCCGTAAGGAAGGCTGCTGTCGACTCACGCCTTGTTTTAGGAGCTGAGCCCTGCTGCACCCTGTGTGCCTGGATGCCTAGTTCCCAGGCTGCTAAGAGCAAGAGTGAATGCTACAGAAGGACTGCGCTCTAGTTGACAGGGCCGTTCCTGAAGCCAGAGGCATTTTACAGTGCTCGTGTTGGAGAGACTGGGGACAGGGTCCCCTGCGGGAAATGGAGCGAGAAAGGGGCCTGTGTGGGAGGCAGCTCTCCACTCACGTCTCGTTTCTGAGGCTACTCCCCTTGCCCCGGGCGCGCGCCCGCAGGCCTCAAGCCAACCCCCTAACTCAAAGGAACCGCCCTGTAGAGAACTCCCGCTTCGGCTAAAAGAGCCAGGCCGGAGGCTGGAAGCGTTCTGCTGTGTGCACGCGTGAGCGCCCGGCAAGGGGGGCCCAAACCGCTTTCCGTGTGAGACGCAGGCCCCGGCAGAAGGCAGCACACGACTCCCCGCTTGTTTCAGGCAGGGAGCACTGCGGTCCCGCTTTGGCCTGGAAGTCTAACCGCAAGCGTTCTAACTCGAAGCAGCAACACTGCAGAGACACCGTGCTTTAGCTACCATCGACCTCTGTGTGGGAGGAAGCAGTTGAGGGGGTCCTGTGGGTGAGGGGGCCCGGGGCCGGGCTCCATTCCGTAAGGCCGGGGGTGGGGGCGTGGGGGGGAGACAGGCCTGACTGCAGGGAGCTCTCCACTCACACCATGCCTCTGGGGCTGGTACCGTTGCCCCGGGGGGGTGCGTGCAGGCTGAAGGACAGCCACCCCACTCGAAGGGAAAACTCGGGAGAGAATGCGTGCCCCAGCTAAAACGGCCGCTCCCGAGGGTGGAGGCATTTTGTTGTGTGCGTGCGTGAGAGCACTGCAAGGGAGTCCCAAACCTAAATCCGAGGGAGCCGCCGGCTGCTGCACAAGGCAGCCCTCGACTCCCCCACTTGTTTCATGAAGCTCGCACCGAGGCCCCGCTTTCGCATGGAAGCCTGATCGCCTGCGTTCTACCTCCAAGAAACAGCAGTGTACAGAGACCGTGCTTGAGCTACCATCCAGCGCTCTGAGGGGGAGGGAGCAGTTTCCCGGCTACCGTGGGTGAGCGCCTGGGGAACGGGCTCCTTCCTTGCCCGCCACCGAGGGAGAAGCAGCCCGGGACAGGAAGGCACCTCTCGACTCAGCTGTTGTCACCTGGAGCTAACACTACTGCTCCAGGTGTGCACAGGAATGCTAAGTGCTCCGCACTGGTTTGGCAGGGAGAAGCCCCTAAAGAAGCCCAGCTTCAGCTCCTTCGCCTCGCCACAGGGTGGCAGCCATTTTCCCCTCTGCTGGAGTGCAAGCCTGGGGAGGGAGTCCCAGCTGGGTTCCGGGGGGAGAAATCAGCATGGGCAGAGGGCACCCTGTCGCCTCAACTCTGGTTTCGGGAAACTCGATCGGCTCTCCCGTGTGTGCCTGGAGTCCTAAGGGCCATGCAGCCAACGCCGAGGAACAAACCTGTAGAGAACGCGGGCCTCAGCACAGACGGCCCTTCCTGAGCCGGGACGTCACCTGTGGGGTGCCTTTGTGAAAGCATGAGAAATGGAAGCTAAACGTGACTCGGAGTGAGAAGCAGGCCCGTAAGGAAGGCTGCTGTCGACTCACGCCTTGTTTTAGGAGCTGAGCCCTGCTGCACCCTGTGTGCCTGGATGCCTAGTTCCCAGGCTGCTAAGAGCAAGAGTGAATGCTACAGAAGGACTGCGCTCTAGTTGACAGGGCCGTTCCTGAAGCCAGAGGCATTTTACAGTGCTCGTGTTGGAGAGACTGGGGACAGGGTCCCCTGCGGGAAATGGAGCGAGAAAGGGGCCTGTGTGGGAGGCAGCTCTCCACTCACCTCTCGTTTCTGAGGCTACTCCCCTTGCCCCGGGCGCGCGCCCGCAGGCCTCAAGCCAACCCCCTAACTCAAAGGAACCGCCCTGTAGAGAACTCCCGCTTCGGCTAAAAGAGCCAGGCCGGAGGCTGGAAGCGTTCTGCTGTGTGCACGCGTGAGCGCCCGGCAAGGGAGGCCCAAACCGCTTTCCGTGTGAGACGCAGGCCCCGGCAGAAGGCAGCACACGACTCCCCGCTTGTTTCAGGCAGGGAGCACTGCGGTCCCGCTTTGGCCTGGAAGTCTAACCGCAAGCGTTCTAACTCGAAGCAGCAACACTGCAGAGACACCGTGCTTTAGCTACCGTCGACCTCTGTGTGGGAGGAAGCAGTTGAGGGGGTCCTGTGGGTGAGGGGGCCCGGGGCCGGGCTCCATTCCGTAAGGCCGGGGGTGGGGGCGTGGGGGGGAGACAGGCCGGACTGCAGGGAGCTCTCCACTCACACCATGCCTCTGGGGCTGGTACCGTTGCCCCGGGGGGGTGCGTGCAGGCTGAAGGACAGCCACCCCACTCGAAGGGAAAACTCGGGAGAGAATGCGTGCCCCAGCTAAAACGGCCGCTCCCGAGGGTGGAGGCATTTTGTTGTGTGCGTGCGTGAGAGCACTGCAAGGGAGTCCCAAACCTAAATCCGAGCGAGCCGCCGGCTGCTGCACAAGGCAGCCCTCGACTCCCCCACTTGTTTCATGAAGCTCGCACCGAGGCCCCGCTTTCGCATGGAAGCCTGATCGCCTGCGTTCTACCTCCAAGAAACAGCAGTGTACAGAGACCGTGCTTGAGCTACCATCCAGCGCTCTGAGGGGGAGGGAGCAGTTTCCCGGCTACCGTGGGTGAGCGCCTGGGGAACGGGCTCCTTCCGTGCCCGCCACCGAGCGAGAAGCAGCCCGGGCCAGGAAGGCACCTCTCGACTCAGCTGTTGTCACCTGGAGCTAACACTACTGCTCCAGGTGTGCACAGGAATGCTAAGTGCTCCGCACTGGTTTGGCAGGGAGAAGCCGCTAAAGAAGCCCAGCTTCAGCTCCTTCGCCTCGCCACAGGGTGGCAGCCATTTTCCCCTCTGCTGGAGTGCAAGCCTGGGGAGGGAGTCCCAGCTGGGTTCCGGGGGGAGAAATCAGCATGGGCAGAGGGCACCCTGTCGCCTCAACTCTGGTTTCGGGAAACTCGATCGGCTCTCCCGTGTGTGCCTGGAGTCCTAAGGGCCATGCAGCCAACGCCGAGGAACAAACCTGTAGAGAACGCGGGCCTCAGCCCAGACGGCCCTTCCTGAGCCGGGACGTCACCTGTGGGGTGCCTTTGTGAAAGCATGAGAAATGGAAGCTAAACGTGACTCGGAGTGAGAAGCAGGCCCGTAAGGAAGGCTGCTGTCGACTCACGCCTTGTTTTAGGAGCTGAGCCCTGCTGCACCCTGTGTGCCTGGATGCCTAGTTCCCAGGCTGCTAAGAGCAAGAGTGAATGCTACAGAAGGACTGCGCTCTAGTTGACAGGGCCGTTCCTGAAGCCAGAGGCATTTTACAGTGCTCGTGTTGGAGAGACTGGGGACAGGGTCCCCTGCGGGAAATGGAGCGAGAAAGGGGCCTGTGTGGGAGGCAGCTCTCCACTCACCTCTCGTTTCTGAGGCTACTCCCCTTGCCCCGGGCGCGCGCCCGCAGGCCTCAAGCCAACCCCCTAACTCAAAGGAACCGCCCTGTAGAGAACTCCCGCTTCGGCTAAAAGAGCCAGGCCGGAGGCTGGAAGCGTTCTGCTGTGTGCACGCGTGAGCGCCCGGCAAGGGAGGCCCAAACCGCTTTCCGTGTGAGACGCAGGCCCCGGCAGAAGGCAGCACACGACTCCCCGCTTGTTTCAGGCAGGGAGCACTGCGGTCCCGCTTTGGCCTGGAAGTCTAACCGCAAGCGTTCTAACTCGAAGCAGCAACACTGCAGAGACACCGTGCTTTAGCTACCGTCGACCTCTGTGTGGGAGGAAGCAGTTGAGGGGGTCCTGTGGGTGAGGGGGCCCGGGGCCGGGCTCCATTCCGTAAGGCCGGGGGTGGGGGCGTGGGGGGGAGACAGGCCGGACTGCAGGGAGCTCTCCACTCACACCATGCCTCTGGGGCTGGTACCGTTGCCCCGGGGGGGTGCGTGCAGGCTGAAGGACAGCCACCCCACTCGAAGGGAAAACTCGGGAGAGAATGCGTGCCCCAGCTAAAACGGCCGCTCCCGAGGGTGGAGGCATTTTGTTGTGTGCGTGCGTGAGAGCACTGCAAGGGAGTCCCAAACCTAAATCCGAGCGAGCCGCCGGCTGCTGCACAAGGCAGCCCTCGACTCCCCCACTTGTTTCATGAAGCTCGCACCGAGGCCCCGCTTTCGCATGGAAGCCTGATCGCCTGCGTTCTACCTCCAAGAAACAGC
This sequence comes from Mirounga angustirostris, assembly GCF_029215605.1. Classification (NCBI taxonomy): domain Eukaryota; kingdom Metazoa; phylum Chordata; class Mammalia; order Carnivora; family Phocidae; genus Mirounga; species Mirounga angustirostris. The sequence continues at coordinate 42,263 of NW_026991771.1, read as the reverse complement.
AGTGTACAGAGACCGTGCTTGAGCTACCATCCAGCGCTCTGAGGGGGAGGGAGCAGTTTCCCGGCTACCGTGGGTGAGCGCCTGGGGAACGGGCTCCTTCCGTGCCCGCCACCGAGCGAGAAGCAGCCCGGGCCAGGAAGGCACCTCTCGACTCAGCTGTTGTCACCTGGAGCTAACACTACTGCTCCAGGTGTGCACAGGAATGCTAAGTGCTCCGCACTGGTTTGGCAGGGAGAAGCCGCTAAAGAAGCCCAGCTTCAGCTCCTTCGCCTCGCCACAGGGTGGCAGCCATTTTCCCCTCTGCTGGAGTGCAAGCCTGGGGAGGGAGTCCCAGCTGGGTTCCGGGGGGAGAAATCAGCATGGGCAGAGGGCACCCTGTCGCCTCAACTCTGGTTTCGGGAAACTCGATCGGCTCTCCCGTGTGTGCCTGGAGTCCTAAGGGCCATGCAGCCAACGCCGAGGAACAAACCTGTAGAGAACGCGGGCCTCAGCACAGACGGCCCTTCCTGAGCCGGGACGTCACCTGTGGGGTGCCTTTGTGAAAGCATGAGAAATGGAAGCTAAACGTGACTCGGAGTGAGAAGCAGGCCCGTAAGGAAGGCTGCTGTCGACTCACGCCTTGTTTTAGGAGCTGAGCCCTGCTGCACCCTGTGTGCCTGGATGCCTAGTTCCCAGGCTGCTAAGAGCAAGAGTGAATGCTACAGAAGGACTGCGCTCTAGTTGACAGGGCCGTTCCTGAAGCCAGAGGCATTTTACAGTGCTCGTGTTGGAGAGACTGGGGACAGGGTCCCCTGCGGGAAATGGAGCGAGAAAGGGGCCTGTGTGGGAGGCAGCTCTCCACTCACCTCTCGTTTCTGAGGCTACTCCCCTTGCCCCGGGCGCGCGCCCGCAGGCCTCAAGCCAACCCCCTAACTCAAAGGAACCGCCCTGTAGAGAACTCCCGCTTCGGCTAAAAGAGCCAGGCCGGAGGCTGGAAGCGTTCTGCTGTGTGCACGCGTGAGCGCCCGGCAAGGGAGGCCCAAACCGCTTTCCGTGTGAGACGCAGGCCCCGGCAGAAGGCAGCACACGACTCCCCGCTTGTTTCAGGCAGGGAGCACTGCGGTCCCGCTTTGGCCTGGAAGTCTAACCGCAAGCGTTCTAACTCGAAGCAGCAACACTGCAGAGACACCGTGCTTTAGCTACCGTCGACCTCTGTGTGGGAGGAAGCAGTTGAGGGGGTCCTGTGGGTGAGGGGGCCCGGGGCCGGGCTCCATTCCGTAAGGCCGGGGGTGGGGGCGTGGGGGGGAGACAGGCCGGACTGCAGGGAGCTCTCCACTCACACCATGCCTCTGGGGCTGGTACCGTTGCCCCGGGGGGGTGCGTGCAGGCTGAAGGACAGCCACCCCACTCGAAGGGAAAACTCGGGAGAGAATGCGTGCCCCAGCTAAAACGGCCGCTCCCGAGGGTGGAGGCATTTTGTTGTGTGCGTGCGTGAGAGCACTGCAAGGGAGTCCCAAACCTAAATCCGAGCGAGCCGCCGGCTGCTGCACAAGGCAGCCCTCGACTCCCCCACTTGTTTCATGAAGCTCGCACCGAGGCCCCGCTTTCGCATGGAAGCCTGATCGCCTGCGTTCTACCTCCAAGAAACAGCAGTGTACAGAGACCGTGCTTGAGCTACCATCCAGCGCTCTGAGGGGGAGGGAGCAGTTTCCCGGCTACCGTGGGTGAGCGCCTGGGGAACGGGCTCCTTCCGTGCCCGCCACCGAGCGAGAAGCAGCCCGGGCCAGGAAGGCACCTCTCGACTCAGCTGTTGTCACCTGGAGCTAACACTACTGCTCCAGGTGTGCACAGGAATGCTAAGTGCTCCGCACTGGTTTGGCAGGGAGAAGCCGCTAAAGAAGCCCAGCTTCAGCTCCTTCGCCTCGCCACAGGGTGGCAGCCATTTTCCCCTCTGCTGGAGTGCAAGCCTGGGGAGGGAGTCCCAGCTGGGTTCCGGGGGGAGAAATCAGCATGGGCAGAGGGCACCCTGTCGCCTCAACTCTGGTTTCGGGAAACTCGATCGGCTCTCCCGTGTGTGCCTGGAGTCCTAAGGGCCATGCAGCCAACGCCGAGGAACAAACCTGTAGAGAACGCGGGCCTCAGCCCAGACGGCCCTTCCTGAGCCGGGACGTCACCTGTGGGGTGCCTTTGTGAAAGCATGAGAAATGGAAGCTAAACGTGACTCGGAGTGAGAAGCAGGCCCGTAAGGAAGGCTGCTGTCGACTCACGCCTTGTTTTAGGAGCTGAGCCCTGCTGCACCCTGTGTGCCTGGATGCCTAGTTCCCAGGCTGCTAAGAGCAAGAGTGAATGCTACAGAAGGACTGCGCTCTAGTTGACAGGGCCGTTCCTGAAGCCAGAGGCATTTTACAGTGCTCGTGTTGGAGAGACTGGGGACAGGGTCCCCTGCGGGAAATGGAGCGAGAAAGGGGCCTGTGTGGGAGGCAGCTCTCCACTCACCTCTCGTTTCTGAGGCTACTCCCCTTGCCCCGGGCGCGCGCCCGCAGGCCTCAAGCCAACCCCCTAACTCAAAGGAACCGCCCTGTAGAGAACTCCCGCTTCGGCTAAAAGAGCCAGGCCGGAGGCTGGAAGCGTTCTGCTGTGTGCACGCGTGAGCGCCCGGCAAGGGAGGCCCAAACCGCTTTCCGTGTGAGACGCAGGCCCCGGCAGAAGGCAGCACACGACTCCCCGCTTGTTTCAGGCAGGGAGCACTGCGGTCCCGCTTTGGCCTGGAAGTCTAACCGCAAGCGTTCTAACTCGAAGCAGCAACACTGCAGAGACACCGTGCTTTAGCTACCGTCGACCTCTGTGTGGGAGGAAGCAGTTGAGGGGGTCCTGTGGGTGAGGGGGCCCGGGGCCGGGCTCCATTCCGTAAGGCCGGGGGTGGGGGCGTGGGGGGGAGACAGGCCGGACTGCAGGGAGCTCTCCACTCACACCATGCCTCTGGGGCTGGTACCGTTGCCCCGGGGGGGTGCGTGCAGGCTGAAGGACAGCCACCCCACTCGAAGGGAAAACTCGGGAGAGAATGCGTGCCCCAGCTAAAACGGCCGCTCCCGAGGGTGGAGGCATTTTGTTGTGTGCGTGCGTGAGAGCACTGCAAGGGAGTCCCAAACCTAAATCCGAGCGAGCCGCCGGCTGCTGCACAAGGCAGCCCTCGACTCCCCCACTTGTTTCATGAAGCTCGCACCGAGGCCCCGCTTTCGCATGGAAGCCTGATCGCCTGCGTTCTACCTCCAAGAAACAGCAGTGTACAGAGACCGTGCTTGAGCTACCATCCAGCGCTCTGAGGGGGAGGGAGCAGTTTCCCGGCTACCGTGGGTGAGCGCCTGGGGAACGGGCTCCTTCCGTGCCCGCCACCGAGCGAGAAGCAGCCCGGGCCAGGAAGGCACCTCTCGACTCAGCTGTTGTCACCTGGAGCTAACACTACTGCTCCAGGTGTGCACAGGAATGCTAAGTGCTCCGCACTGGTTTGGCAGGGAGAAGCCGCTAAAGAAGCCCAGCTTCAGCTCCTTCGCCTCGCCACAGGGTGGCAGCCATTTTCCCCTCTGCTGGAGTGCAAGCCTGGGGAGGGAGTCCCAGCTGGGTTCCGGGGGGAGAAATCAGCATGGGCAGAGGGCACCCTGTCGCCTCAACTCTGGTTTCGGGAAACTCGATCGGCTCTCCCGTGTGTGCCTGGAGTCCTAAGGGCCATGCAGCCAACGCCGAGGAACAAACCTGTAGAGAACGCGGGCCTCAGCACAGACGGCCCTTCCTGAGCCGGGACGTCACCTGTGGGGTGCCTTTGTGAAAGCATGAGAAATGGAAGCTAAACGTGACTCGGAGTGAGAAGCAGGCCCGTAAGGAAGGCTGCTGTCGACTCACGCCTTGTTTTAGGAGCTGAGCCCTGCTGCACCCTGTGTGCCTGGATGCCTAGTTCCCAGGCTGCTAAGAGCAAGAGTGAATGCTACAGAAGGACTGCGCTCTAGTTGACAGGGCCGTTCCTGAAGCCAGAGGCATTTTACAGTGCTCGTGTTGGAGAGACTGGGGACAGGGTCCCCTGCGGGAAATGGAGCGAGAAAGGGGCCTGTGTGGGAGGCAGCTCTCCACTCACCTCTCGTTTCTGAGGCTACTCCCCTTGCCCCGGGCGCGCGCCCGCAGGCCTCAAGCCAACCCCCTAACTCAAAGGAACCGCCCTGTAGAGAACTCCCGCTTCGGCTAAAAGAGCCAGGCCGGAGGCTGGAAGCGTTCTGCTGTGTGCACGCGTGAGCGCCCGGCAAGGGAGGCCCAAACCGCTTTCCGTGTGAGACGCAGGCCCCGGCAGAAGGCAGCACACGACTCCCCGCTTGTTTCAGGCAGGGAGCACTGCGGTCCCGCTTTGGCCTGGAAGTCTAACCGCAAGCGTTCTAACTCGAAGCAGCAACACTGCAGAGACACCGTGCTTTAGCTACCGTCGACCTCTGTGTGGGAGGAAGCAGTTGAGGGGGTCCTGTGGGTGAGGGGGCCCGGGGCCGGGCTCCATTCCGTAAGGCCGGGGGTGGGGGCGTGGGGGGGAGACAGGCCGGACTGCAGGGAGCTCTCCACTCACACCATGCCTCTGGGGCTGGTACCGTTGCCCCGGGGGGGTGCGTGCAGGCTGAAGGACAGCCACCCCACTCGAAGGGAAAACTCGGGAGAGAATGCGTGCCCCAGCTAAAACGGCCGCTCCCGAGGGTGGAGGCATTTTGTTGTGTGCGTGCGTGAGAGCACTGCAAGGGAGTCCCAAACCTAAATCCGAGCGAGCCGCCGGCTGCTGCACAAGGCAGCCCTCGACTCCCCCACTTGTTTCATGAAGCTCGCACCGAGGCCCCGCTTTCGCATGGAAGCCTGATCGCCTGCGTTCTACCTCCAAGAAACAGCAGTGTACAGAGACCGTGCTTGAGCTACCATCCAGCGCTCTGAGGGGGAGGGAGCAGTTTCCCGGCTACCGTGGGTGAGCGCCTGGGGAACGGGCTCCTTCCGTGCCCGCCACCGAGCGAGAAGCAGCCCGGGCCAGGAAGGCACCTCTCGACTCAGCTGTTGTCACCTGGAGCTAACACTACTGCTCCAGGTGTGCACAGGAATGCTAAGTGCTCCGCACTGGTTTGGCAGGGAGAAGCCGCTAAAGAAGCCCAGCTTCAGCTCCTTCGCCTCGCCACAGGGTGGCAGCCATTTTCCCCTCTGCTGGAGTGCAAGCCTGGGGAGGGAGTCCCAGCTGGGTTCCGGGGGGAGAAATCAGCATGGGCAGAGGGCACCCTGTCGCCTCAACTCTGGTTTCGGGAAACTCGATCGGCTCTCCCGTGTGTGCCTGGAGTCCTAAGGGCCATGCAGCCAACGCCGAGGAACAAACCTGTAGAGAACGCGGGCCTCAGCCCAGACGGCCCTTCCTGAGCCGGGACGTCACCTGTGGGGTGCCTTTGTGAAAGCATGAGAAATGGAAGCTAAACGTGACTCGGAGTGAGAAGCAGGCCCGTAAGGAAGGCTGCTGTCGACTCACGCCTTGTTTTAGGAGCTGAGCCCTGCTGCACCCTGTGTGCCTGGATGCCTAGTTCCCAGGCTGCTAAGAGCAAGAGTGAATGCTACAGAAGGACTGCGCTCTAGTTGACAGGGCCGTTCCTGAAGCCAGAGGCATTTTACAGTGCTCGTGTTGGAGAGACTGGGGACAGGGTCCCCTGCGGGAAATGGAGCGAGAAAGGGGCCTGTGTGGGAGGCAGCTCTCCACTCACCTCTCGTTTCTGAGGCTACTCCCCTTGCCCCGGGCGCGCGCCCGCAGGCCTCAAGCCAACCCCCTAACTCAAAGGAACCGCCCTGTAGAGAACTCCCGCTTCGGCTAAAAGAGCCAGGCCGGAGGCTGGAAGCGTTCTGCTGTGTGCACGCGTGAGCGCCCGGCAAGGGAGGCCCAAACCGCTTTCCGTGTGAGACGCAGGCCCCGGCAGAAGGCAGCACACGACTCCCCGCTTGTTTCAGGCAGGGAGCACTGCGGTCCCGCTTTGGCATGGAAGTCTAACCGCAAGCGTTCTAACTCGAAGCAGCAACACTGCAGAGACACCGTGCTTTAGCTACCGTCGACCTCTGTGTGGGAGGAAGCAGTTGAGGGGGTCCTGTGGGTGAGGGGGCCCGGGGCCGGGCTCCATTCCGTAAGGCCGGGGGTGGGGGCGTGGGGGGGAGACAGGCCGGACTGCAGGGAGCTCTCCACTCACACCATGCCTCTGGGGCTGGTACCGTTGCCCCGGGGGGGTGCGTGCAGGCTGAAGGACAGCCACCCCACTCGAAGGGAAAACTCGGGAGAGAATGCGTGCCCCAGCTAAAACGGCCGCTCCCGAGGGTGGAGGCATTTTGTTGTGTGCGTGCGTGAGAGCACTGCAAGGGAGTCCCAAACCTAAATCCGAGGGAGCCGCCGGCTGCTGCACAAGGCAGCCCTCGACTCCCCCACTTGTTTCATGAAGCTCGCACCGAGGCCCCGCTTTCGCATGGAAGCCTGATCGCCTGCGTTCTACCTCCAAGAAACAGCAGTGTACAGAGACCGTGCTTGAGCTACCATCCAGCGCTCTGAGGGGGAGGGAGCAGTTTCCCGGCTACCGTGGGTGAGCGCCTGGGGAACGGGCTCCTTCCGTGCCCGCCACCGAGCGAGAAGCAGCCCGGGCCAGGAAGGCACCTCTCGACTCAGCTGTTGTCACCTGGAGCTAACACTACTGCTCCAGGTGTGCACAGGAATGCTAAGTGCTCCGCACTGGTTTGGCAGGGAGAAGCCGCTAAAGAAGCCCAGCTTCAGCTCCTTCGCCTCGCCACAGGGTGGCAGCCATTTTCCCCTCTGCTGGAGTGCAAGCCTGGGGAGGGAGTCCCAGCTGGGTTCCGGGGGGAGAAATCAGCATGGGCAGAGGGCACCCTGTCGCCTCAACTCCGGTTTCGGGAAACTCGATCGGCTCTCCCGTGTGTGCCTGGAGTCCTAAGGGCCATCCAGCCAACGCCGAGGAACAAACCTGTAGAGAACGCGGGCCTCAGCACAGACGGCCCTTCCTGAGCCGGGACGTCACCTGTGGGGTGCCTTTGTGAAAGCATGAGAAATGGAAGCTAAACGTGACTCGGAGTGAGAAGCAGGCCCGTAAGGAAGGCTGCTGTCGACTCACGCCTTGTTTTAGGAGCTGAGCCCTGCTGCACCCTGTGTGCCTGGATGCCTAGTTCCCAGGCTGCTAAGAGCAAGAGTGAATGCTACAGAAGGACTGCGCTCTAGTTGACAGGGCCGTTCCTGAAGCCAGAGGCATTTTACAGTGCTCGTGTTGGAGAGACTGGGGACAGGGTCCCCTGCGGGAAATGGAGCGAGAAAGGGGCCTGTGTGGGAGGCAGCTCTCCACTCACCTCTCGTTTCTGAGGCTACTCCCCTTGCCCCGGGCGCGCGCCCGCAGGCCTCAAGCCAACCCCCTAACTCAAAGGAACCGCCCTGTAGAGAACTCCCGCTTCGGCTAAAAGAGCCAGGCCGGAGGCTGGAAGCGTTCTGCTGTGTGCACGCGTGAGCGCCCGGCAAGGGAGGCCCAAACCGCTTTCCGTGTGAGACGCAGGCCCCGGCAGAAGGCAGCACACGACTCCCCGCTTGTTTCAGGCAGGGAGCACTGCGGTCCCGCTTTGGCATGGAAGTCTAACCGCAAGCGTTCTAACTCGAAGCAGCAACACTGCAGAGACACCGTGCTTTAGCTACCGTCGACCTCTGTGTGGGAGGAAGCAGTTGAGGGGGTCCTGTGGGTGAGGGGGCCCGGGGCCGGGCTCCATTCCGTAAGGCCGGGGGTGGGGGCGTGGGGGGGAGACAGGCCGGACTGCAGGGAGCTCTCCACTCACACCATGCCTCTGGGGCTGGTACCGTTGCCCCGGGGGGGTGCGTGCAGGCTGAAGGACAGCCACCCCACTCGAAGGGAAAACTCGGGAGAGAATGCGTGCCCCAGCTAAAACGGCCGCTCCCGAGGGTGGAGGCATTTTGTTGTGTGCGTGCGTGAGAGCACTGCAAGGGAGTCCCAAACCTAAATCCGAGGGAGCCGCCGGCTGCTGCACAAGGCAGCCCTCGACTCCCCCACTTGTTTCATGAAGCTCGCACCGAGGCCCCGCTTTCGCATGGAAGCCTGATCGCCTGCGTTCTACCTCCAAGAAACAGCAGTGTACAGAGACCGTGCTTGAGCTACCATCCAGCGCTCTGAGGGGGAGGGAGCAGTTTCCCGGCTACCGTGGGTGAGCGCCTGGGGAACGGGCTCCTTCCGTGCCCGCCACCGAGCGAGAAGCAGCCCGGGCCAGGAAGGCACCTCTCGACTCAGCTGTTGTCACCTGGAGCTAACACTACTGCTCCAGGTGTGCACAGGAATGCTAAGTGCTCCGCACTGGTTTGGCAGGGAGAAGCCGCTAAAGAAGCCCAGCTTCAGCTCCTTCGCCTCGCCACAGGGTGGCAGCCATTTTCCCCTCTGCTGGAGTGCAAGCCTGGGGAGGGAGTCCCAGCTGGGTTCCGGGGGGAGAAATCAGCATGGGCAGAGGGCACCCTGTCGCCTCAACTCCGGTTTCGGGAAACTCGATCGGCTCTCCCGTGTGTGCCTGGAGTCCTAAGGGCCATCCAGCCAACGCCGAGGAACAAACCTGTAGAGAACGCGGGCCTCAGCACAGACGGCCCTTCCTGAGCCGGGACGTCACCTGTGGGGTGCCTTTGTGAAAGCATGAGAAATGGAAGCTAAACGTGACTCGGAGTGAGAAGCAGGCCCGTAAGGAAGGCTGCTGTCGACTCACGCCTTGTTTTAGGAGCTGAGCCCTGCTGCACCCTGTGTGCCTGGATGCCTAGTTCCCAGGCTGCTAAGAGCAAGAGTGAATGCTACAGAAGGACTGCGCTCTAGTTGACAGGGCCGTTCCTGAAGCCAGAGGCATTTTACAGTGCTCGTGTTGGAGAGACTGGGGACAGGGTCCCCTGCGGGAAATGGAGCGAGAAAGGGGCCTGTGTGGGAGGCAGCTCTCCACTCACCTCTCGTTTCTGAGGCTACTCCCCTTGCCCCGGGCGCGCGCCCGCAGGCCTCAAGCCAACCCCCTAACTCAAAGGAACCGCCCTGTAGAGAACTCCCGCTTTGGCTAAAAGAGCCAGGCCGGAGGCTGGAAGCGTTCTGCTGTGTGCACGCGTGAGCGCCCGGCAAGGGAGGCCCAAACCGCTTTCCGTGTGAGACGCAGGCCCCGGCAGAAGGCAGCACACGACTCCCCGCTTGTTTCAGGCAGGGAGCACTGCGGTCCCGCTTTGGCATGGAAGTCTAACCGCAAGCGTTCTAACTCGAAGCAGCAACACTGCAGAGACACCGTGCTTTAGCTACCGTCGACCTCTGTGTGGGAGGAAGCAGTTGAGGGGGTCCTGTGGGTGAGGGGGCCCGGGGCCGGGCTCCATTCCGTAAGGCCGGGGGTGGGGGCGTGGGGGGGAGACAGGCCGGACTGCAGGGAGCTCTCCACTCACACCATGCCTCTGGGGCTGGTACCGTTGCCCCGGGGGGGTGCGTGCAGGCTGAAGGACAGCCACCCCACTCGAAGGGAAAACTCGGGAGAGAATGCGTGCCCCAGCTAAAACGGCCGCTCCCGAGGGTGGAGGCATTTTGTTGTGTGCGTGCGTGAGAGCACTGCAAGGGAGTCCCAAACCTAAATCCGAGGGAGCCGCCGGCTGCTGCACAAGGCAGCCCTCGACTCCCCCACTTGTTTCATGAAGCTCGCACCGAGGCCCCGCTTTCGCATGGAAGCCTGATCGCCTGCGTTCTACCTCCAAGAAACAGCAGTGTACAGAGACCGTGCTTGAGCTACCATCCAGCGCTCTGAGGGGGAGGGAGCAGTTTCCCGGCTACCGTGGGTGAGCGCCTGGGGAACGGGCTCCTTCCGTGCCCGCCACCGAGCGAGAAGCAGCCCGGGCCAGGAAGGCACCTCTCGACTCAGCTGTTGTCACCTGGAGCTAACACTACTGCTCCAGGTGTGCACAGGAATGCTAAGTGCTCCGCACTGGTTTGGCAGGGAGAAGCCGCTAAAGAAGCCCAGCTTCAGCTCCTTCGCCTCGCCACAGGGTGGCAGCCATTTTCCCCTCTGCTGGAGTGCAAGCCTGGGGAGGGAGTCCCAGCTGGGTTCCGGGGGGAGAAATCAGCATGGGCAGAGGGCACCCTGTCGCCTCAACTCCGGTTTCGGGAAACTCGATCGGCTCTCCCGTGTGTGCCTGGAGTCCTAAGGGCCATCCAGCCAACGCCGAGGAACAAACCTGTAGAGAACGCGGGCCTCAGCACAGACGGCCCTTCCTGAGCCGGGACGTCACCTGTGGGGTGCCTTTGTGAAAGCATGAGAAATGGAAGCTAAACGTGACTCGGAGTGAGAAGCAGGCCCGTAAGGAAGGCTGCTGTCGACTCACGCCTTGTTTTAGGAGCTGAGCCCTGCTGCACCCTGTGTGCCTGGATGCCTAGTTCCCAGGCTGCTAAGAGCAAGAGTGAATGCTACAGAAGGACTGCGCTCTAGTTGACAGGGCCGTTCCTGAAGCCAGAGGCATTTTACAGTGCTCGTGTTGGAGAGACTGGGGACAGGGTCCCCTGCGGGAAATGGAGCGAGAAAGGGGCCTGTGTGGGAGGCAGCTCTCCACTCACCTCTCGTTTCTGAGGCTACTCCCCTTGCCCCGGGCGCGCGCCCGCAGGCCTCAAGCCAACCCCCTAACTCAAAGGAACCGCCCTGTAGAGAACTCCCGCTTCGGCTAAAAGAGCCAGGCCGGAGGCTGGAAGCGTTCTGCTGTGTGCACGCGTGAGCGCCCGGCAAGGGAGGCCCAAACCGCTTTCCGTGTGAGACGCAGGCCCCGGCAGAAGGCAGCACACGACTCCCCGCTTGTTTCAGGCAGGGAGCACTGCGGTCCCGCTTTGGCATGGAAGTCTAACCGCAAGCGTTCTAACTCGAAGCAGCAACACTGCAGAGACACCGTGCTTTAGCTACCGTCGACCTCTGTGTGGGAGGAAGCAGTTGAGGGGGTCCTGTGGGTGAGGGGGCCCGGGGCCGGGCTCCATTCCGTAAGGCCGGGGGTGGGGGCGTGGGGGGGAGACAGGCCGGACTGCAGGGAGCTCTCCACTCACACCATGCCTCTGGGGCTGGTACCGTTGCCCCGGGGGGGTGCGTGCAGGCTGAAGGACAGCCACCCCACTCGAAGGGAAATCTCGGGAGAGAATGCGTGCCCCAGCTAAAACGGCCGCTCCCGAGGGTGGAGGCATTTTGTTGTGTGCGTGCGTGAGAGCACTGCAAGGGAGTCCCAAACCTAAATCCGAGGGAGCCGCCGGCTGCTGCACAAGGCAGCCCTCGACTCCCCCACTTGTTTCATGAAGCTCGCACCGAGGCCCCGCTTTCGCATGGAAGCCTGATCGCCTGCGTTCTACCTCCAAGAAACAGCAGTGTACAGAGACCGTGCTTGAGCTACCATCCAGCGCTCTGAGGGGGAGGGAGCAGTTTCCCGGCTACCGTGGGTGAGCGCCTGGGGAACGGGCTCCTTCCGTGCCCGACACCGAGCGAGAAGCAGCCCGGGCCAGGAAGGCACCTCTCGACTCAGCTGTTGTCACCTGGAGCTAACACTACTGCTCCAGGTGTGCACAGGAATGCTAAGTGCTCCGCACTGGTTTGGCAGGGAGAAGCCGCTAAAGAAGCCCAGCTTCAGCTCCTTCGCCTCGCCACAGGGTGGCAGCCATTTTCCCCTCTGCTGGAGTGCAAGCCTGGGGAGGGAGTCCCAGCTGGGTTCCGGGGGGAGAAATCAGCATGGGCAGAGGGCACCCTGTCGCCTCAACTCTGGTTTCGGGAAACTCGATCGGCTCTCCCGTGTGTGCCTGGAGTCCTAAGGGCCATGCAGCCAACGCCGAGGAACAAACCTGTAGAGAACGCGGGCCTCAGCCCAGACGGCCCTTCCTGAGCCGGGACGTCACCTGTGGGGTGCCTTTGTGAAAGCATGAGAAATGGAAGCTAAACGTGACTCGGAGTGAGAAGCAGGCCCGTAAGGAAGGCTGCTGTCGACTCACGCCTTGTTTTAGGAGCTGAGCCCTGCTGCACCCTGTGTGCCTGGATGCCTAGTTCCCAGGCTGCTAAGAGCAAGAGTGAATGCTACAGAAGGACTGCGCTCTAGTTGACAGGGCCGTTCCTGAAGCCAGAGGCATTTTACAGTGCTCGTGTTGGAGAGACTGGGGACAGGGTCCCCTGCGGGAAATGGAGCGAGAAAGGGGCCTGTGTGGGAGGCAGCTCTCCACTCACCTCTCGTTTCTGAGGCTACTCCCCTTGCCCCGGGCGCGCGCCCGCAGGCCTCAAGCCAACCCCCTAACTCAAAGGAACCGCCCTGTAGAGAACTCCCGCTTCGGCTAAAAGAGCCAGGCCGGAGGCTGGAAGCGTTCTGCTGTGTGCACGCGTGAGCGCCCGGCAAGGGGGGCCCAAACCGCTTTCCGTGTGAGACGCAGGCCCCGGCAGAAGGCAGCACACGACTCCCCGCTTGTTTCAGGCAGGGAGCACTGCGGTCCCGCTTTGGCCTGGAAGTCTAACCGCAAGCGTTCTAACTCGAAGCAGCAACACTGCAGAGACACCGTGCTTTAGCTACCGTCGACCTCTGTGTGGGAGGAAGCAGTTGAGGGGGTCCTGTGGGTGAGGGGGCCCGGGGCCGGGCTCCATTCCGTAAGGCCGGGGGTGGGGGCGTGGGGGGGAGACAGGCCGGACTGCAGGGAGCTCTCCACTCACACCATGCCTCTGGGGCTGGTACCGTTGCCCCGGGGGGGTGCGTGCAGGCTGAAGGACAGCCACCCCACTCGAAGGGAAAACTCGGGAGAGAATGCGTGCCCCAGCTAAAACGGCCGCTCCCGAGGGTGGAGGCATTTTGTTGTGTGCGTGCGTGAGAGCACTGCAAGGGAGTCCCAAACCTAAATCCGAGGGAGCCGCCGGCTGCTGCACAAGGCAGCCCTCGACTCCCCCACTTGTTTCATGAAGCTCGCACCGAGGCCCCGCTTTCGCATGGAAGCCTGATCGCCTGCGTTCTACCTCCAAGAAACAGCAGTGTACAGAGACCGTGCTTGAGCTACCATCCAGCGCTCTGAGGGGGAGGGAGCAGTTTCCCGGCTACCGTGGGTGAGCGCCTGGGGAACGGGCTCCTTCCGTGCCCGCCACCGAGCGAGAAGCAGCCCGGGCCAGGAAGGCACCTCTCGACTCAGCTGTTGTCACCTGGAGCTAACACTACTGCTCCAGGTGTGCACAGGAATGCTAAGTGCTCCGCACTGGTTTGGCAGGGAGAAGCCGCTAAAGAAGCCCAGCTTCAGCTCCTTCGCCTCGCCACAGGGTGGCAGCCATTTTCCCCTCTGCTGGAGTGCAAGCCTGGGGAGGGAGTCCCAGCTGGGTTCCGGGGGGAGAAATCAGCATGGGCAGAGGGCACCCTGTCGCCTCAACTCTGGTTTCGGGAAACTCGATCGGCTCTCCCGTGTGTGCCTGGAGTCCTAAGGGCCATGCAGCCAACGCCGAGGAACAAACCTGTAGAGAACGCGGGCCTCAGCCCAGACGGCCCTTCCTGAGCCGGGACGTCACCTGTGGGGTGCCTTTGTGAAAGCATGAGAAATGGAAGCTAAACGTGACTCGGAGTGAGAAGCAGGCCCGTAAGGAAGGCTGCTGTCGACTCACGCCTTGTTTTAGGAGCTGAGCCCTGCTGCACCCTGTGTGCCTGGATGCCTAGTTCCCAGGCTGCTAAGAGCAAGAGTGAATGCTACAGAAGGACTGCGCTCTAGTTGACAGGGCCGTTCCTGAAGCCAGAGGCATTTTACAGTGCTCGTGTTGGAGAGACTGGGGACAGGGTCCCCTGCGGGAAATGGAGCGAGAAAGGGGCCTGTGTGGGAGGCAGCTCTCCACTCACCTCTCGTTTCTGAGGCTACTCCCCTTGCCCCGGGCGCGCGCCCGCAGGCCTCAAGCCAACCCCCTAACTCAAAGGAACCGCCCTGTAGAGAACTCCCGCTTCGGCTAAAAGAGCCAGGCCGGAGGCTGGAAGCGTTCTGCTGTGTGCACGCGTGAGCGCCCGGCAAGGGGGGCCCAAACCGCTTTCCGTGTGAGACGCAGGCCCCGGCAGAAGGCAGCACACGACTCCCCGCTTGTTTCAGGCAGGGAGCACTGCGGTCCCGCTTTGGCCTGGAAGTCTAACCGCAAGCGTTCTAACTCGAAGCAGCAACACTGCAGAGACACCGTGCTTTAGCTACCGTCGACCTCTGTGTGGGAGGAAGCAGTTGAGGGGGTCCTGTGGGTGAGGGGGCCCGGGGCCGGGCTCCATTCCGTAAGGCCGGGGGTGGGGGCGTTGGGGGGAGACAGGCCGGACTGCAGGGAGCTCTCCACTCACACCATGCCTCTGGGGCTGGTACCGTTGCCCCGGGGGGGTGCGTGCAGGCTGAAGGACAGCCACCCCACTCGAAGGGAAAACTCGGGAGAGAATGCGTGCCCCAGCTAAAACGGCCGCTCCCGAGGGTGGAGGCATTTTGTTGTGTGCGTGCGTGAGAGCACTGCAAGGGAGTCCCAAACCTAAATCCGAGGGAGCCGCCGGCTGCTGCACAAGGCAGCCCTCGACTCCCCCACTTGTTTCATGAAGCTCGCACCGAGGCCCCGCTTTCGCATGGAAGCCTGATCGCCTGCGTTCTACCTCCAAGAAACAGCAGTGTACAGAGACCGTGCTTGAGCTACCATCCAGCGCTCTGAGGGGGAGGGAGCAGTTTCCCGGCTACCGTGGGTGAGCGCCTGGGGAACGGGCTCCTTCCGTGCCCGCCACCGAGGGAGAAGCAGCCCGGGCCAGGAAGGCACCTCTCGACTCAGCTGTTGTCACCTGGAGCTAACACTACTGCTCCAGGTGTGCACAGGAATGCTAAGTGCTCCGCACTGGTTTGGCAGGGAGAAGCCGCTAAAGAAGCCCAGCTTCAGCTCCTTCGCCTCGCCACAGGGTGGCAGCCATTTTCCCCTCTGCTGGAGTGCAAGCCTGGGGAGGGAGTCCCAGCTGGGTTCCGGGGGGAGAAATCAGCATGGGCAGAGGGCACCCTGTCGCCTCAACTCTGGTTTCGGGAAACTCGATCGGCTCTCCCGTGTGTGCCTGGAGTCCTAAGGGCCATCCAGCCAACGCCGAGGAACAAACCTGTAGAGAACGCGGGCCTCAGCACAGACGTCCCTTCCTGAGCCGGGACGTCACCTGTGGGGTGCCTTTGTGAAAGCATGAGAAATGGAAGCTAAACGTGACTCGGAGTGAGAAGCAGGCCCGTAAGGAAGGCTGCTGTCGACTCACGCCTTGTTTTAGGAGCTGAGCCCTGCTGCACCCTGTGTGCCTGGATGCCTAGTTCCCAGGCTGCTAAGAGCAAGAGTGAATGCTACAGAAGGACTGAGCTCTAGTTGACAGGGCCGTTCCTGAAGCCAGAGGCATTTTACAGTGCTCGTGTTGGAGAGACTGGGGACAGGGTCCCCTGCGGGAAATGGAGCGAGAAAGGGGCCTGTGTGGGAGGCAGCTCTCCACTCACCTCTCGTTTCTGAGGCTACTCCCCTTGCCCCGGGCGCGCGCCCGCAGGCCTCAAGCCAACCCCCTAACTCAAAGGAACCGCCCTGTAGAGAACTCCCGATTCGGCTAAAAGAGCCAGGCCGGAGGCTGGAAGCGTTCTGCTGTGTGCACGCGTGAGCGCCCGGCAAGGGGGGCCCAAACCGCTTTCCGTGTGAGACGCAGGCCCCGGCAGAAGGCAGCACACGACTCCCCGCTTGTTTCAGGCAGGGAGCACTGCGGTCCCGCTTTGGCCTGGAAGTCTAACCGCAAGCGTTCTAACTCGAAGCAGCAACACTGCAGAGACACCGTGCTTTAGCTACCGTCGACCTCTGTGTGGGAGGAAGCAGTTGAGGGGGTCCTGTGGGTGAGGGGGCCCGGGGCCGGGCTCCATTCCGTAAGGCCGGGGGTGGGGGCGTGGGGGGGAGACAGGCCGGACTGCAGGGAGCTCTCCACTCACACCATGCCTCTGGGGCTGGTACCGTTGCCCCGGGGGGGTGCGTGCAGGCTGAAGGACAGCCACCCCACTCGAAGGGAAAACTCGGGAGAGAATGCGTGCCCCAGCTAAAACGGCCGCTCCCGAGGGTGGAGGCATTTTGTTGTGTGCGTGCGTGAGAGCACTGCAAGGGAGTCCCAAACCTAAATCCGAGCGAGCCGCCGGCTGCTGCACAAGGCAGCCCTCGACTCCCCCACTTGTTTCATGAAGCTCGCACCGAGGCCCCGCTTTCGCATGGAAGCCTGATCGCCTGCGTTCTACCTCCAAGAAACAGCAGTGTACAGAGACCGTGCTTGAGCTACCATCCAGCGCTCTGAGGGGGAGGGAGCAGTTTCCCGGCTACCGTGGGTGAGCGCCTGGGGAACGGGCTCCTTCCGTGCCCGCCACCGAGCGAGAAGCAGCCCGGGCCAGGAAGGCACCTCTCGACTCAGCTGTTGTCACCTGGAGCTAACACTACTGCTCCAGGTGTGCACAGGAATGCTAAGTGCTCCGCACTGGTTTGGCAGGGAGAAGCCGCTAAAGAAGCCCAGCTTCAGCTCCTTCGCCTCGCCACAGGGTGGCAGCCATTTTCCCCTCTGCTGGAGTGCAAGCCTGGGGAGGGAGTCCCAGCTGGGTTCCGGGGGGAGAAATCAGCATGGGCAGAGGGCACCCTGTCGCCTCAACTCCGGTTTCGGGAAACTCGATCGGCTCTCCCGTGTGTGCCTAGAGTCCTAAGGGCCATGCAGCCAACGCCGAGGAACAAACCTGTAGAGAACGCGGGCCTCAGCCCAGACGGCCCTTCCTGAGCCGGGACGTCACCTGTGGGGTGCCTTTGTGAAAGCATGAGAAATGGAAGCTAAACGTGACTCGGAGTGAGAAGCAGGCCCGTAAGGAAGGCTGCTGTCGACTCACGCCTTGTTTTAGGAGCTGAGCCCTGCTGCACCCTGTGTGCCTGGATGCCTAGTTCCCAGGCTGCTAAGAGCAAGAGTGAATGCTACAGAAGGACTGCGCTCTAGTTGACAGGGCCGTTCCTGAAGCCAGAGGCATTTTACAGTGCTCGTGTTGGAGAGACTGGGGACAGGGTCCCCTGCGGGAAATGGAGCGAGAAAGGGGCCTGTGTGGGAGGCAGCTCTCCACTCACCTCTCGTTTCTGAGGCTACTCCCCTTGCCCCGGGCGCGCGCCCGCAGGCCTCAAGCCAACCCCCTAACTCAAAGGAACCGCCCTGTAGAGAACTCCCGCTTCGGCTAAAAGAGCCAGGCCGGAGGCTGGAAGCGTTCTGCTGTGTGCACGCGTGAGCGCCCGGCAAGGGAGGCCCAAACCGCTTTCCGTGTGAGACGCAGGCCCCGGCAGAAGGCAGCACACGACTCCCCGCTTGTTTCAGGCAGGGAGCACTGCGGTCCCGCTTTGGCATGGAAGTCTAACCGCAAGCGTTCTAACTCGAAGCAGCAACACTGCAGAGACACCGTGCTTTAGCTACCGTCGACCTCTGTGTGGGAGGAAGCAGTTGAGGGGGTCCTGTGGGTGAGGGGGCCCGGGGCCGGGCTCCATTCCGTAAGGCCGGGGGTGGGGGCGTGGGGGGGAGACAGGCCGGACTGCAGGGAGCTCTCCACTCACACCATGCCTCTGGGGCTGGTACCGTTGCCCCGGGGGGGTGCGTGCAGGCTGAAGGACAGCCACCCCACTCGAAGGGAAAACTCGGGAGAGAATGCGTGCCCCAGCTAAAACGGCCGCTCCCGAGGGTGGAGGCATTTTGTTGTGTGCGTGCGTGAGAGCACTGCAAGGGAGTCCCAAACCTAAATCCGAGCGAGCCGCCGGCTGCTGCACAAGGCAGCCCTCGACTCCCCCACTTGTTTCATGAAGCTCGCACCGAGGCCCCGCTTTCGCATGGAAGCCTGATCGCCTGCGTTCTACCTCCAAGAAACAGCAGTGTACAGAGACCGTGCTTGAGCTACCATCCAGCGCTCTGAGGGGGAGGGAGCAGTTTCCCGGCTACCGTGGGTGAGCGCCTGGGGAACGGGCTCCTTCCGTGCCCGCCACCGAGCGAGAAGCAGCCCGGGCCAGGAAGGCACCTCTCGACTCAGCTGTTGTCACCTGGAGCTAACACTACTGCTCCAGGTGTGCACAGGAATGCTAAGTGCTCCGCACTGGTTTGGCAGGGAGAAGCCGCTAAAGAAGCCCAGCTTCAGCTCCTTCGCCTCGCCACAGGGTGGCAGCCATTTTCCCCTCTGCTGGAGTGCAAGCCTGGGGAGGGAGTCCCAGCTGGGTTCCGGGGGGAGAAATCAGCATGGGCAGAGGGCACCCTGTCGCCTCAACTCTGGTTTCGGGAAACTCGATCGGCTCTCCCGTGTGTGCCTGGAGTCCTAAGGGCCATCCAGCCAACGCCGAGGAACAAACCTGTAGAGAACGCGGGCCTCAGCACAGACGGCCCTTCCTGAGCCGGGACGTCACCTGTGGGGTGCCTTTGTGAAAGCATGAGAAATGGAAGCTAAACGTGACTCGGAGTGAGAAGCAGGCCCGTAAGGAAGGCTGCTGTCGACTCACGCCTTGTTTTAGGAGCTGAGCCCTGCTGCACCCTGTGTGCCTGGATGCCTAGTTCCCAGGCTGCTAAGAGCAAGAGTGAATGCTACAGAAGGACTGCGCTCTAGTTGACAGGGCCGTTCCTGAAGCCAGAGGCATTTTACAGTGCTCGTGTTGGAGAGACTGGGGACAGGGTCCCCTGCGGGAAATGGAGCGAGAAAGGGGCCTGTGTGGGAGGCAGCTCTCCACTCACCTCTCGTTTCTGAGGCTACTCCCCTTGCCCCGGGCGCGCGCCCGCAGGCCTCAAGCCAACCCCCTAACTCAAAGGAACCGCCCTGTAGAGAACTCCCGCTTCGGCTAAAAGAGCCAGGCCGGAGGCTGGAAGCGTTCTGCTGTGTGCACGCGTGAGCGCCCGGCAAGGGAGGCCCAAACCGCTTTCCGTGTGAGACGCAGGCCCCGGCAGAAGGCAGCACACGACTCCCCGCTTGTTTCAGGCAGGGAGCACTGCGGTCCCGCTTTGGCCTGGAAGTCTAACCGCAAGCGTTCTAACTCGAAGCAGCAACACTGCAGAGACACCGTGCTTTAGCTACCGTCGACCTCTGTGTGGGAGGAAGCAGTTGAGGGGGTCCTGTGGGTGAGGGGGCCCGGGGCCGGGCTCCATTCCGTAAGGCCGGGGGTGGGGGCGTGGGGGGGAGACAGGCCGGACTGCAGGGAGCTCTCCACTCACACCATGCCTCTGGGGCTGGTACCGTTGCCCCGGGGGGGTGCGTGCAGGCTGAAGGACAGCCACCCCACTCGAAGGGAAAACTCGGGAGAGAATGCGTGCCCCAGCTAAAACGGCCGCTCCCGAGGGTGGAGGCATTTTGTTGTGTGCGTGCGTGAGAGCACTGCAAGGGAGTCCCAAACCTAAATCCGAGCGAGCCGCCGGCTGCTGCACAAGGCAGCCCTCGACTCCCCCACTTGTTTCATGAAGCTCGCACCGAGGCCCCGCTTTCGCATGGAAGCCTGATCGCCTGCGTTCTACCTCCAAGAAACAGCAGTGTACAGAGACCGTGCTTGAGCTACCATCCAGCGCTCTGAGGGGGAGGGAGCAGTTTCCCGGCTACCGTGGGTGAGCGCCTGGGGAACGGGCTCCTTCCGTGCCCGCCACCGAGCGAGAAGCAGCCCGGGCCAGGAAGGCACCTCTCGACTCAGCTGTTGTCACCTGGAGCTAACACTACTGCTCCAGGTGTGCACAGGAATGCTAAGTGCTCCGCACTGGTTTGGCAGGGAGAAGCCGCTAAAGAAGCCCAGCTTCAGCTCCTTCGCCTCGCCACAGGGTGGCAGCCATTTTCCCCTCTGCTGGAGTGCAAGCCTGGGGAGGGAGTCCCAGCTGGGTTCCGGGGGGAGAAATCAGCATGGGCAGAGGGCACCCTGTCGCCTCAACTCCGGTTTCGGGAAACTCGATCGGCTCTCCCGTGTGTGCCTGGAGTCCTAAGGGCCATGCAGCCAACGCCGAGGAACAAACCTGTAGAGAACGCGGGCCTCAGCCCAGACGGCCCTTCCTGAGCCGGGACGTCACCTGTGGGGTGCCTTTGTGAAAGCATGAGAAATGGAAGCTAAACGTGACTCGGAGTGAGAAGCAGGCCCGTAAGGAAGGCTGCTGTCGACTCACGCCTTGTTTTAGGAGCTGAGCCCTGCTGCACCCTGTGTGCCTGGATGCCTAGTTCCCAGGCTGCTAAGAGCAAGAGTGAATGCTACAGAAGGACTGCGCTCTAGTTGACAGGGCCGTTCCTGAAGCCAGAGGCATTTTACAGTGCTCGTGTTGGAGAGACTGGGGACAGGGTCCCCTGCGGGAAATGGAGCGAGAAAGGGGCCTGTGTGGGAGGCAGCTCTCCACTCACCTCTCGTTTCTGAGGCTACTCCCCTTGCCCCGGGCGCGCGCCCGCAGGCCTCAAGCCAACCCCCTAACTCAAAGGAACCGCCCTGTAGAGAACTCCCGCTTCGGCTAAAAGAGCCAGGCCGGAGGCTGGAAGCGTTCTGCTGTGTGCACGCGTGAGCGCCCGGCAAGGGAGGCCCAAACCGCTTTCCGTGTGAGACGCAGGCCCCGGCAGAAGGCAGCACACGACTCCCCGCTTGTTTCAGGCAGGGAGCACTGCGGTCCCGCTTTGGCATGGAAGTCTAACCGCAAGCGTTCTAACTCGAAGCAGCAACACTGCAGAGACACCGTGCTTTAGCTACCGTCGACCTCTGTGTGGGAGGAAGCAGTTGAGGGGGTCCTGTGGGTGAGGGGGCCCGGGGCCGGGCTCCATTCCGTAAGGCCGGGGGTGGGGGCGTGGGGGGGAGACAGGCCGGACTGCAGGGAGCTCTCCACTCACACCATGCCTCTGGGGCTGGTACCGTTGCCCCGGGGGGGTGCGTGCAGGCTGAAGGACAGCCACCCCACTCGAAGGGAAAACTCGGGAGAGAATGCGTGCCCCAGCTAAAACGGCCGCTCCCGAGGGTGGAGGCATTTTGTTGTGTGCGTGCGTGAGAGCACTGCAAGGGAGTCCCAAACCTAAATCCGAGGGAGCCGCCGGCTGCTGCACAAGGCAGCCCTCGACTCCCCCACTTGTTTCATGAAGCTCGCACCGAGGCCCCGCTTTCGCATGGAAGCCTGATCGCCTGCGTTCTACCTCCAAGAAACAGCAGTGTACAGAGACCGTGCTTGAGCTACCATCCAGCGCTCTGAGGGGGAGGGAGCAGTTTCCCGGCTACCGTGGGTGAGCGCCTGGGGAACGGGCTCCTTCCGTGCCCGCCACCGAGCGAGAAGCAGCCCGGGCCAGGAAGGCACCTCTCGACTCAGCTGTTGTCACCTGGAGCTAACACTACTGCTCCAGGTGTGCACAGGAATGCTAAGTGCTCCGCACTGGTTTGGCAGGGAGAAGCCGCTAAAGAAGCCCAGCTTCAGCTCCTTCGCCTCGCCACAGGGTGGCAGCCATTTTCCCCTCTGCTGGAGTGCAAGCCTGGGGAGGGAGTCCCAGCTGGGTTCCGGGGGGAGAAATCAGCATGGGCAGAGGGCACCCTGTCGCCTCAACTCCGGTTTCGGGAAACTCGATCGGCTCTCCCGTGTGTGCCTGGAGTCCTAAGGGCCATCCAGCCAACGCCGAGGAACAAACCTGTAGAGAACGCGGGCCTCAGCACAGACGGCCCTTCCTGAGCCGGGACGTCACCTGTGGGGTGCCTTTGTGAAAGCATGAGAAATGGAAGCTAAACGTGACTCGGAGTGAGAAGCAGGCCCGTAAGGAAGGCTGCTGTCGACTCACGCCTTGTTTTAGGAGCTGAGCCCTGCTGCACCCTGTGTGCCTGGATGCCTAGTTCCCAGGCTGCTAAGAGCAAGAGTGAATGCTACAGAAGGACTGCGCTCTAGTTGACAGGGCCGTTCCTGAAGCCAGAGGCATTTTACAGTGCTCGTGTTGGAGAGACTGGGGACAGGGTCCCCTGCGGGAAATGGAGCGAGAAAGGGGCCTGTGTGGGAGGCAGCTCTCCACTCACCTCTCGTTTCTGAGGCTACTCCCCTTGCCCCGGGCGCGCGCCCGCAGGCCTCAAGCCAACCCCCTAACTCAAAGGAACCGCCCTGTAGAGAACTCCCGCTTCGGCTAAAAGAGCCAGGCCGGAGGCTGGAAGCGTTCTGCTGTGTGCACGCGTGAGCGCCCGGCAAGGGAGGCCCAAACCGCTTTCCGTGTGAGACGCAGGCCCCGGCAGAAGGCAGCACACGACTCCCCGCTTGTTTCAGGCAGGGAGCACTGCGGTCCCGCTTTGGCATGGAAGTCTAACCGCAAGCGTTCTAACTCGAAGCAGCAACACTGCAGAGACACCGTGCTTTAGCTACCGTCGACCTCTGTGTGGGAGGAAGCAGTTGAGGGGGTCCTGTGGGTGAGGGGGCCCGGGGCCGGACTCCATTCCGTAAGGCCGGGGGTGGGGGCGTGGGGGGGAGACAGGCCGGACTGCAGGGAGCTCTCCACTCACACCATGCCTCTGGGGCTGGTACCGTTGCCCCGGGGGGGTGCGTGCAGGCTGAAGGACAGCCACCCCACTCGAAGGGAAATCTCGGGAGAGAATGCGTGCCCCAGCTAAAACGGCCGCTCCCGAGGGTGGAGGCATTTTGTTGTGTGCGTGCGTGAGAGCACTGCAAGGGAGTCCCAAACCTAAATCCGAGGGAGCCGCCGGCTGCTGCACAAGGCAGCCCTCGACTCCCCCACTTGTTTCATGAAGCTCGCACCGAGGCCCCGCTTTCGCATGGAAGCCTGATCGCCTGCGTTCTACCTCCAAGAAACAGCAGTGTACAGAGACCGTGCTTGAGCTACCATCCAGCGCTCTGAGGGGGAGGGAGCAGTTTCCCGGCTACCGTGGGTGAGCGCCTGGGGAACGGGCTCCTTCCGTGCCCGCCACCGAGCGAGAAGCAGCCCGGGCCAGGAAGGCACCTCTCGACTCAGCTGTTGTCACCTGGAGCTAACACTACTGCTCCAGGTGTGCACAGGAATGCTAAGTGCTCCGCACTGGTTTGGCAGGGAGAAGCCGCTAAAGAAGCCCAGCTTCAGCTCCTTCGCCTCGCCACAGGGTGGCAGCCATTTTCCCCTCTGCTGGAGTGCAAGCCTGGGGAGGGAGTCCCAGCTGGGTTCCGGGGGGAGAAATCAGCATGGGCAGAGGGCACCCTGTCGCCTCAACTCTGGTTTCGGGAAACTCGATCGGCTCTCCCGTGTGTGCCTGGAGTCCTAAGGGCCATGCAGCCAACGCCGAGGAACAAACCTGTAGAGAACGCGGGCCTCAGCCCAGACGGCCCTTCCTGAGCCGGGACGTCCCCTGTGGGGTGCCTTTGTGAAAGCATGAGAAATGGAAGCTAAACGTGACTCGGAGTGAGAAGCAGGCCCGTAAGGAAGGCTGCTGTCGACTCACGCCTTGTTTTAGGAGCTGAGCCCTGCTGCACCCTGTGTGCCTGGATGCCTAGTTCCCAGGCTGCTAAGAGCAAGAGTGAATGCTACAGAAGGACTGCGCTCTAGTTGACAGGGCCGTTCCTGAAGCCAGAGGCATTTTACAGTGCTCGTGTTGGAGAGACTGGGGACAGGGTCCCCTGCGGGAAATGGAGCGAGAAAGGGGCCTGTGTGGGAGGCAGCTCTCCACTCACCTCTCGTTTCTGAGGCTACTCCCCTTGCCCCGGGCGCGCGCCCGCAGGCCTCAAGCCAACCCCCTAACTCAAAGGAACCGCCCTGTAGAGAACTCCCGCTTCGGCTAAAAGAGCCAGGCCGGAGGCTGGAAGCGTTCTGCTGTGTGCACGCGTGAGCGCCCGGCAAGGGAGGCCCAAACCGCTTTCCGTGTGAGACGCAGGCCCCGGCAGAAGGCAGCACACGACTCCCCGCTTGTTTCAGGCAGGGAGCACTGCGGTCCCGCTTTGGCCTGGAAGTCTAACCGCAAGCGTTCTAACTCGAAGCAGCAACACTGCAGAGACACCGTGCTTTAGCTACCGTCGACCTCTGTGTGGGAGGAAGCAGTTGAGGGGGTCCTGTGGGTGAGGGGGCCCGGGGCCGGGCTCCATTCCGTAAGGCCGGGGGTGGGGGCGTGGGGGGGAGACAGGCCGGACTGCAGGGAGCTCTCCACTCACACCATGCCTCTGGGGCTGGTACCGTTGCCCCGGGGGGGTGCGTGCAGGCTGAAGGACAGCCACCCCACTCGAAGGGAAAACTCGGGAGAGAATGCGTGCCCCAGCTAAAACGGCCGCTCCCGAGGGTGGAGGCATTTTGTTGTGTGCGTGCGTGAGAGCACTGCAAGGGAGTCCCAAACCTAAATCCGAGGGAGCCGCCGGCTGCTGCACAAGGCAGCCCTCGACTCCCCCACTTGTTTCATGAAGCTCGCACCGAGGCCCCGCTTTCGCATGGAAGCCTGATCGCCTGCGTTCTACCTCCAAGAAACAGCAGTGTACAGAGACCGTGCTTGAGCTACCATCCAGCGCTCTGAGGGGGAGGGAGCAGTTTCCCGGCTACCGTGGGTGAGCGCCTGGGGAACGGGCTCCTTCCTTGCCCGCCACCGAGGGAGAAGCAGCCCGGGCCAGGAAGGCACCTCTCGACTCAGCTGTTGTCACCTGGAGCTAACACTACTGCTCCAGGTGTGCACAGGAATGCTAAGTGCTCCGCACTGGTTTGGCAGGGAGAAGCCGCTAAAGAAGCCCAGCTTCAGCTCCTTCGCCTCGCCACAGGGTGGCAGCCATTTTCCCCTCTGCTGGAGTGCAAGCCTGGGGAGGGAGTCCCAGCTGGGTTCCGGGGGGAGAAATCAGCATGGGCAGAGGGCACCCTGTCGCCTCAACTCTGGTTTCGGGAAACTCGATCGGCTCTCCCGTGTGTGCCTGGAGTCCTAAGGGCCATGCAGCCAACGCCGAGGAACAAACCTGTAGAGAACGCGGGCCTCAGCCCAGACGGCCCTTCCTGAGCCGGGACGTCCCCTGTGGGGTGCCTTTGTGAAAGCATGAGAAATGGAAGCTAAACGTGACTCGGAGTGAGAAGCAGGCCCGTAAGGAAGGCTGCTGTCGACTCACGCCTTGTTTTAGGAGCTGAGCCCTGCTGCACCCTGTGTGCCTGGATGCCTAGTTCCCAGGCTGCTAAGAGCAAGAGTGAATGCTACAGAAGGACTGCGCTCTAGTTGACAGGGCCGTTCCTGAAGCCAGAGGCATTTTACAGTGCTCGTGTTGGAGAGACTGGGGACAGGGTCCCCTGCGGGAAATGGAGCGAGAAAGGGGCCTGTGTGGGAGGCAGCTCTCCACTCACCTCTCGTTTCTGAGGCTACTCCCCTTGCCCCGGGCGCGCGCCCGCAGGCCTCAAGCCAACCCCCTAACTCAAAGGAACCGCCCTGTAGAGAACTCCCGCTTCGGCTAAAAGAGCCAGGCCGGAGGCTGGAAGCGTTCTGCTGTGTGCACGCGTGAGCGCCCGGCAAGGGGGGCCCAAACCGCTTTCCGTGTGAGACGCAGGCCCCGGCAGAAGGCAGCACACGACTCCCCGCTTGTTTCAGGCAGGGAGCACTGCGGTCCCGCTTTGGCCTGGAAGTCTAACCGCAAGCGTTCTAACTCGAAGCAGCAACACTGCAGAGACACCGTGCTTTAGCTACCGTCGACCTCTGTGTGGGAGGAAGCAGTTGAGGGGGTCCTGTGGGTGAGGGGGCCCGGGGCCGGGCTCCATTCCGTAAGGCCGGGGGTGGGGGCGTGGGGGGGAGACAGGCCGGACTGCAGGGAGCTCTCCACTCACACCATGCCTCTGGGGCTGGTACCGTTGCCCCGGGGGGGTGCGTGCAGGCTGAAGGACAGCCACCCCACTCGAAGGGAAAACTCGGGAGAGAATGCGTGCCCCAGCTAAAACGGCCGCTCCCGAGGGTGGAGGCATTTTGTTGTGTGCGTGCGTGAGAGCACTGCAAGGGAGTCCCAAACCTAAATCCGAGGGAGCCGCCGGCTGCTGCACAAGGCAGCCCTCGACTCCCCCACTTGTTTCATGAACCTCGCACCGAGGCCCCGCTTTCGCATGGAAGCCTGATCGCCTGCGTTCTACCTCCAAGAAACAGCAGTGTACAGAGACCGTGCTTGAGCTACCATCCAGCGCTCTGAGGGGGAGGGAGCAGTTTCCCGGCTACCGTGGGTGAGCGCCTGGGGAACGGGCTCCTTCCTTGCCCGCCACCGAGGGAGAAGCAGCCCGGGCCAGGAAGGCACCTCTCGACTCAGCTGTTGTCACCTGGAGCTAACACTACTGCTCCAGGTGTGCACAGGAATGCTAAGTGCTCCGCACTGGTTTGGCAGGGAGAAGCCGCTAAAGAAGCCCAGCTTCAGCTCCTTCGCCTCGCCACAGGGTGGCAGCCATTTTCCCCTCTGCTGGAGTGCAAGCCTGGGGAGGGAGTCCCAGCTGGGTTCCGGGGGGAGAAATCAGCATGGGCAGAGGGCACCCTGTCGCCTCAACTCTGGTTTCGGGAAACTCGATCGGCTCTCCCGTGTGTGCCTGGAGTCCTAAGGGCCATGCAGCCAACGCCGAGGAACAAACCTGTAGAGAACGCGGGCCTCAGCCCAGACGGCCCTTCCTGAGCCGGGACGTCACCTGTGGGGTGCCTTTGTGAAAGCATGAGAAATGGAAGCTAAACGTGACTCGGAGTGAGAAGCAGGCCCGTAAGGAAGGCTGCTGTCGACTCACGCCTTGTTTTAGGAGCTGAGCCCTGCTGCACCCTGTGTGCCTGAATGCCTAGTTCCCAGGCTGCTAAGAGCAAGAGTGAATGCTACAGAAGGACTGCGCTCTAGTTGACAGGGCCGTTCCTGAAGCCAGAGGCATTTTACAGTGCTCGTGTTGGAGAGACTGGGGACAGGGTCCCCTGCGGGAAATGGAGCGAGAAAGGGGCCTGTGTGGGAGGCAGCTCTCCACTCACCTCTCGTTTCTGAGGCTACTCCCCTTGCCCCGGGCGCGCGCCCGCAGGCCTCAAGCCAACCCCCTAACTCAAAGGAACCGCCCTGTAGAGAACTCCCGCTTCGGCTAAAAGAGCCAGGCCGGAGGCTGGAAGCGTTCTGCTGTGTGCACGCGTGAGCGCCCGGCAAGGGAGGCCCAAACCGCTTTCCGTGTGAGACGCAGGCCCCGGCAGAAGGCAGCACACGACTCCCCGCTTGTTTCAGGCAGGGAGCACTGCGGTCCCGCTTTGGCCTGGAAGTCTAACCGCAAGCGTTCTAACTCGAAGCAGCAACACTGCAGAGACACCGTGCTTTAGCTACCGTCGACCTCTGTGTGGGAGGAAGCAGTTGAGGGGGTCCTGTGGGTGAGGGGGCCCGGGGCCGGGCTCCATTCCGTAAGGCCGGGGGTGGGGGCGTGGGGGGGAGACAGGCCGGACTGCAGGGAGCTCTCCACTCACACCATGCCTCTGGGGCTGGTACCGTTGCCCCGGGGGGGTGCGTGCAGGCTGAAGGACAGCCACCCCACTCGAAGGGAAAACTCGGGAGAGAATGCGTGCCCCAGCTAAAACGGCCGCTCCCGAGGGTGGAGGCATTTTGTTGTGTGCGTGCGTGAGAGCACTGCAAGGGAGTCCCAAACCTAAATCCGAGCGAGCCGCCGGCTGCTGCACAAGGCAGCCCTCGACTCCCCCACTTGTTTCATGAAGCTCGCACCGAGGCCCCGCTTTCGCATGGAAGCCTGATCGCCTGCGTTCTACCTCCAAGAAACAGCAGTGTACAGAGACCGTGCTTGAGCTACCATCCAGCGCTCTGAGGGGGAGGGAGCAGTTTCCCGGCTACCGTGGGTGAGCGCCTGGGGAACGGGCTCCTTCCGTGCCCGCCACCGAGCGAGAAGCAGCCCGGGCCAGGAAGGCACCTCTCGACTCAGCTGTTGTCACCTGGAGCTAACACTACTGCTCCAGGTGTGCACAGGAATGCTAAGTGCTCCGCACTGGTTTGGCAGGGAGAAGCCGCTAAAGAAGCCCAGCTTCAGCTCCTTCGCCTCGCCACAGGGTGGCAGCCATTTTCCCCTCTGCTGGAGTGCAAGCCTGGGGAGGGAGTCCCAGCTGGGTTCCGGGGGGAGAAATCAGCATGGGCAGAGGGCACCCTGTCGCCTCAACTCTGGTTTCGGGAAACTCGATCGGCTCTCCCGTGTGTGCCTGGAGTCCTAAGGGCCATGCAGCCAACGCCGAGGAACAAACCTGTAGAGAACGCGGGCCTCAGCCCAGACGGCCCTTCCTGAGCCGGGACGTCACCTGTGGGGTGCCTTTGTGAAAGCATGAGAAATGGAAGCTAAACGTGACTCGGAGTGAGAAGCAGGCCCGTAAGGAAGGCTGCTGTCGACTCACGCCTTGTTTTAGGAGCTGAGCCCTGCTGCACCCTGTGTGCCTGGATGCCTAGTTCCCAGGCTGCTAAGAGCAAGAGTGAATGCTACAGAAGGACTGCGCTCTAGTTGACAGGGCCGTTCCTGAAGCCAGAGGCATTTTACAGTGCTCGTGTTGGAGAGACTGGGGACAGGGTCCCCTGCGGGAAATGGAGCGAGAAAGGGGCCTGTGTGGGAGGCAGCTCTCCACTCACCTCTCGTTTCTGAGGCTACTCCCCTTGCCCCGGGCGCGCGCCCGCAGGCCTCAAGCCAACCCCCTAACTCAAAGGAACCGCCCTGTAGAGAACTCCCGCTTCGGCTAAAAGAGCCAGGCCGGAGGCTGGAAGCGTTCTGCTGTGTGCACGCGTGAGCGCCCGGCAAGGGAGGCCCAAACCGCTTTCCGTGTGAGACGCAGGCCCCGGCAGAAGGCAGCACACGACTCCCCGCTTGTTTCAGGCAGGGAGCACTGCGGTCCCGCTTTGGCATGGAAGTCTAACCGCAAGCGTTCTAACTCGAAGCAGCAACACTGCAGAGACACCGTGCTTTAGCTACCGTCGACCTCTGTGTGGGAGGAAGCAGTTGAGGGGGTCCTGTGGGTGAGGGGGCCCGGGGCCGGGCTCCATTCCGTAAGGCCGGGGGTGGGGGCGTGGGGGGGAGACAGGCCGGACTGCAGGGAGCTCTCCACTCACACCATGCCTCTGGGGCTGGTACCGTTGCCCCGGGGGGGTGCGTGCAGGCTGAAGGACAGCCACCCCACTCGAAGGGAAAACTCGGGAGAGAATGCGTGCCCCAGCTAAAACGGCCGCTCCCGAGGGTGGAGGCATTTTGTTGTGTGCGTGCGTGAGAGCACTGCAAGGGAGTCCCAAACCTAAATCCGAGGGAGCCGCCGGCTGCTGCACAAGGCAGCCCTCGACTCCCCCACTTGTTTCATGAAGCTCGCACCGAGGCCCCGCTTTCGCATGGAAGCCTGATCGCCTGCGTTCTACCTCCAAGAAACAGCAGTGTACAGAGACCGTGCTTGAGCTACCATCCAGCGCTCTGAGGGGGAGGGAGCAGTTTCCCGGCTACCGTGGGTGAGCGCCTGGGGAACGGGCTCCTTCCGTGCCCGCCACCGAGGGAGAAGCAGCCCGGGCCAGGAAGGCACCTCTCGACTCAGCTGTTGTCACCTGGAGCTAACACTACTGCTCCAGGTGTGCACAGGAATGCTAAGTGCTCCGCACTGGTTTGGCAGGGAGAAGCCGCTAAAGAAGCCCAGCTTCAGCTCCTTCGCCTCGCCACAGGGTGGCAGCCATTTTCCCCTCTGCTGGAGTGCAAGCCTGGGGAGGGAGTCCCAGCTGGGTTCCGGGGGGAGAAATCAGCATGGGCAGAGGGCACCCTGTCGCCTCAA
This sequence comes from Mirounga angustirostris, assembly GCF_029215605.1. Classification (NCBI taxonomy): domain Eukaryota; kingdom Metazoa; phylum Chordata; class Mammalia; order Carnivora; family Phocidae; genus Mirounga; species Mirounga angustirostris. The sequence continues at coordinate 12,536 of NW_026991771.1, read as the reverse complement.
CTCTGGTTTCGGGAAACTCGATCGGCTCTCCCGTGTGTGCCTGGAGTCCTAAGGGCCATCCAGCCAACGCCGAGGAACAAACCTGTAGAGAACGCGGGCCTCAGCACAGACGGCCCTTCCTGAGCCGGGACGTCACCTGTGGGGTGCCTTTGTGAAAGCATGAGAAATGGAAGCTAAACGTGACTCGGAGTGAGAAGCAGGCCCGTAAGGAAGGCTGCTGTCGACTCACGCCTTGTTTTAGGAGCTGAGCCCTGCTGCACCCTGTGTGCCTGGATGCCTAGTTCCCAGGCTGCTAAGAGCAAGAGTGAATGCTACAGAAGGACTGCGCTCTAGTTGACAGGGCCGTTCCTGAAGCCAGAGGCATTTTACAGGGCTCGTGTTGGAGAGACTGGGGACAGGGTCCCCTGCGGGAAATGGAGCGAGAAAGGGGCCTGTGTGGGAGGCAGCTCTCCACTCACCTCTCGTTTCTGAGGCTACTCCCCTTGCCCCGGGCGCGCGCCCGCAGGCCTCAAGCCAACCCCCTAACTCAAAGGAACCGCCCTGTAGAGAACTCCCGCTTCGGCTAAAAGAGCCAGGCCGGAGGCTGGAAGCGTTCTGCTGTGTGCACGCGTGAGCGCCCGGCAAGGGAGGCCCAAACCGCTTTCCGTGTGAGACGCAGGCCCCGGCAGAAGGCAGCACACGACTCCCCGCTTGTTTCAGGCAGGGAGCACTGCGGTCCCGCTTTGGCATGGAAGTCTAACCGCAAGCGTTCTAACTCGAAGCAGCAACACTGCAGAGACACCGTGCTTTAGCTACCGTCGACCTCTGTGTGGGAGGAAGCAGTTGAGGGGGTCCTGTGGGTGAGGGGGCCCGGGGCCGGGCTCCATTCCGTAAGGCCGGGGGTGGGGGCGTGGGGGGGAGACAGGCCGGACTGCAGGGAGCTCTCCACTCACACCATGCCTCTGGGGCTGGTACCGTTGCCCCGGGGGGGTGCGTGCAGGCTGAAGGACAGCCACCCCACTCGAAGGGAAAACTCGGGAGAGAATGCGTGCCCCAGCTAAAACGGCCGCTCCCGAGGGTGGAGGCATTTTGTTGTGTGCGTGCGTGAGAGCACTGCAAGGGAGTCCCAAACCTAAATCCGAGGGAGCTGCCGGCTGCTGCACAAGGCAGCCCTCGACTCCCCCACTTGTTTCATGAAGCTCGCACCGAGGCCCCGCTTTCGCATGGAAGCCTGATCGCCTGCGTTCTACCTCCAAGAAACAGCAGTGTACAGAGACCGTGCTTGAGCTACCATCCAGCGCTCTGAGGGGGAGGGAGCAGTTTCCCGGCTACCGTGGGTGAGCGCCTGGGGAACGGGCTCCTTCCGTGCCCGCCACCGAGGGAGAAGCAGCCCGGGCCAGGAAGGCACCTCTCGACTCAGCTGTTGTCACCTGGAGCTAACACTACTGCTCCAGGTGTGCACAGGAATGCTAAGTGCTCCGCACTGGTTTGGCAGGGAGAAGCCGCTAAAGAAGCCCAGCTTCAGCTCCTTCGCCTCGCCACAGGGTGGCAGCCATTTTCCCCTCTGCTGGAGTGCAAGCCTGGGGAGGGAGTCCCAGCTGGGTTCCGGGGGGAGAAATCAGCATGGGCAGAGGGCACCCTGTCGCCTCAACTCTGGTTTCGGGAAACTCGATCGGCTCTCCCGTGTGTGCCTGGAGTCCTAAGGGCCATCCAGCCAACGCCGAGGAACAAACCTGTAGAGAACGCGGGCCTCAGCACAGACGGCCCTTCCTGAGCCGGGACGTCACCTGTGGGGTGCCTTTGTGAAAGCATGAGAAATGGAAGCTAAACGTGACTCGGAGTGAGAAGCAGGCCCGTAAGGAAGGCTGCTGTCGACTCACGCCTTGTTTTAGGAGCTGAGCCCTGCTGCACCCTGTGTGCCTGGATGCCTAGTTCCCAGGCTGCTAAGAGCAAGAGTGAATGCTACAGAAGGACTGCGCTCTAGTTGACAGGGCCGTTCCTGAAGCCAGAGGCATTTTACAGTGCTCGTGTTGGAGAGACTGGGGACAGGGTCCCCTGCGGGAAATGGAGCGAGAAAGGGGCCTGTGTGGGAGGCAGCTCTCCACTCACCTCTCGTTTCTGAGGCTACTCCCCTTGCCCCGGGCGCGCGCCCGCAGGCCTCAAGCCAACCCCCTAACTCAAAGGAACCGCCCTGTAGAGAACTCCCGCTTCGGCTAAAAGAGCCAGGCCGGAGGCTGGAAGCGTTCTGCTGTGTGCACGCGTGAGCGCCCGGCAAGGGAGGCCCAAACCGCTTTCCGTGTGAGACGCAGGCCCCGGCAGAAGGCAGCACACGACTCCCCGCTTGTTTCAGGCAGGGAGCACTGCGGTCCCGCTTTGGCATGGAAGTCTAACCGCAAGCGTTCTAACTCGAAGCAGCAACACTGCAGAGACACCGTGCTTTAGCTACCGTCGACCTCTGTGTGGGAGGAAGCAGTTGAGGGGGTCCTGTGGGTGAGGGGGCCCGGGGCCGGGCTCCATTCCGTAAGGCCGGGGGTGGGGGCGTGGGGGGGAGACAGGCCGGACTGCAGGGAGCTCTCCACTCACACCATGCCTCTGGGGCTGGTACCGTTGCCCCGGGGGGGTGCGTGCAGGCTGAAGGACAGCCACCCCACTCGAAGGGAAAACTCGGGAGAGAATGCGTGCCCCAGCTAAAACGGCCGCTCCCGAGGGTGGAGGCATTTTGTTGTGTGCGTGCGTGAGAGCACTGCAAGGGAGTCCCAAACCTAAATCCGAGGGAGCCGCCGGCTGCTGCACAAGGCAGCCCTCGACTCCCCCACTTGTTTCATGAAGCTCGCACCGAGGCCCCGCATTCGCATGGAAGCCTGATCGCCTGCGTTCTACCTCCAAGAAACAGCAGTGTACAGAGACCGTGCTTGAGCTACCATCCAGCGCTCTGAGGGGGAGGGAGCAGTTTCCCGGCTACCGTGGGTGAGCGCCTGGGGAACGGGCTCCTTCCGTGCCCGCCACCGAGCGAGAAGCAGCCCGGGCCAGGAAGGCACCTCTCGACTCAGCTGTTGTCACCTGGAGCTAACACTACTGCTCCAGGTGTGCACAGGAATGCTAAGTGCTCCGCACTGGTTTGGCAGGGAGAAGCCGCTAAAGAAGCCCAGCTTCAGCTCCTTCGCCTCGCCACAGGGTGGCAGCCATTTTCCCCTCTGCTGGAGTGCAAGCCTGGGGAGGGAGTCCCAGCTGGGTTCCGGGGGGAGAAATCAGCATGGGCAGAGGGCACCCTGTCGCCTCAACTCTGGTTTCGGGAAACTCGATCGGCTCTCCCGTGTGTGCCTGGAGTCCTAAGGGCCATCCAGCCAACGCCGAGGAACAAACCTGTAGAGAACGCGGGCCTCAGCACAGACGGCCCTTCCTGAGCCGGGACGTCACCTGTGGGGTGCCTTTGTGAAAGCATGAGAAATGGAAGCTAAACGTGACTCGGAGTGAGAAGCAGGCCCGTAAGGAAGGCTGCTGTCGACTCACGCCTTGTTTTAGGAGCTGAGCCCTGCTGCACCCTGTGTGCCTGGATGCCTAGTTCCCAGGCTGCTAAGAGCAAGAGTGAATGCTACAGAAGGACTGCGCTCTAGTTGACAGGGCCGTTCCTGAAGCCAGAGGCATTTTACAGTGCTCGTGTTGGAGAGACTGGGGACAGGGTCCCCTGCGGGAAATGGAGCGAGAAAGGGGCCTGTGTGGGAGGCAGCTCTCCACTCACCTCTCGTTTCTGAGGCTACTCCCCTTGCCCCGGGCGCGCGCCCGCAGGCCTCAAGCCAACCCCCTAACTCAAAGGAACCGCCCTGTAGAGAACTCCCGCTTCGGCTAAAAGAGCCAGGCCGGAGGCTGGAAGCGTTCTGCTGTGTGCACGCGTGAGCGCCCGGCAAGGGAGGCCCAAACCGCTTTCCGTGTGAGACGCAGGCCCCGGCAGAAGGCAGCACACGACTCCCCGCTTGTTTCAGGCAGGGAGCACTGCGGTCCCGCTTTGGCCTGGAAGTCTAACCGCAAGCGTTCTAACTCGAAGCAGCAACACTGCAGAGACACCGTGCTTTAGCTACCGTCGACCTCTGTGTGGGAGGAAGCAGTTGAGGGGGTCCTGTGGGTGAGGGGGCCCGGGGCCGGGCTCCATTCCGTAAGGCCGGGGGTGGGGGGGTGGGGAGGTGGGGGGGAGACAGGCCGGACTGCGGGGAGCTCTCCACTCACACCATGCCTCTGGGGCTGGTACCGTTGCCCCGGGGGGGTGCGTGCAGGCTGAAGGACAGCCACCCCACTCGAAGGGAAAACTCGGGAGAGAATGCGTGCCCCAGCTAAAACGGCCGCTCCCGAGGGTGGAGGCATTTTGTTGTGTGCGTGCGTGAGAGCACTGCAAGGGAGTCCCAAACCTAAATCCGAGGGAGCCGCCGGCTGCTGCACAAGGCAGCCCTCGACTCCCCCACTTGTTTCATGAAGCTCGCACCGAGGCCCCGCTTTCGCATGGAAGCCTGATCGCCTGCGTTCTACCTCCAAGAAACAGCAGTGTACAGAGACCGTGCTTGAGCTACCATCCAGCGCTCTGAGGGGGAGGGAGCAGTTTCCCGGCTACCGTGGGTGAGCGCCTGGGGAACGGGCTCCTTCCGTGCCCGCCACCGAGGGAGAAGCAGCCCGGGCCAGGAAGGCACCTCTCGACTCAGCTGTTGTCACCTGGAGCTAACACTACTGCTCCAGGTGTGCACAGGAATGCTAAGTGCTCCGCACTGGTTTGGCAGGGAGAAGCCGCTAAAGAAGCCCAGCTTCAGCTCCTTCGCCTCGCCACAGGGTGGCAGCCATTTTCCCCTCTGCTGGAGTGCAAGCCTGGGGAGGGAGTCCCAGCTGGGTTCCGGGGGGAGAAATCAGCATGGGCAGAGGGCACCCTGTCGCCTCAACTCTGGTTTCGGGAAACTCGATCGGCTCTCCCGTGTGTGCCTGGAGTCCTAAGGGCCATCCAGCCAACGCCTAGGAACAAACCTGTAGAGAACGCGGGCCTCAGCCCAGACGGCCCTTCCTGAGCCGGGACGTCACCTGTGGGGTGCCTTTGTGAAAGCATGAGAAATGGAAGCTAAACGTGACTCGGAGTGAGAAGCAGGCCCGTAAGGAAGGCTGCTGTCGACTCACGCCTTGTTTTAGGAGCTGAGCCCTGCTGCACCCTGTGTGCCTGGATGCCTAGTTCCCAGGCTGCTAAGAGCAAGAGTGAATGCTACAGAAGGACTGCGCTCTAGTTGACAGGGCCGTTCCTGAAGCCAGAGGCATTTTACAGTGCTCGTGTTGGAGAGACTGGGGACAGGGTCCCCTGCGGGAAATGGAGCGAGAAAGGGGCCTGTGTGGGAGGCAGCTCTCCACTCACCTCTCGTTTCTGAGGCTACTCCCCTTACCCCGGGCGCGCGCCCGCAGGCCTCAAGCCAACCCCCTAACTCAAAGGAACCGCCCTGTAGAGAACTCCCGCTTCGGCTAAAAGAGCCAGGCCGGAGGCTGGAAGCGTTCTGCTGTGTGCACGCGTGAGCGCCCGGCAAGGGAGGCCCAAACCGCTTTCCGTGTGAGACGCAGGCCCCGGCAGAAGGAAGCACACGACTCCCCGCTTGTTTCAGGCAGGGAGCACTGCGGTCCCGCTTTGGCATGGAAGTCTAACCGCAAGCGTTCTAACTCGAAGCAGCAACACTGCAGAGACACCGTGCTTTAGCTACCATCGACCTCTGTGTGGGAGGAAGCAGTTGAGGGGGTCCTGTGGGTGAGGGGGCCCGGGGCCGGGCTCCATTCCGTAAGGCCGGGGGTGGGGGGGTGGGGAGGTGGGGGGGAGACAGGCCGGACTGCAGGGAGCTCTCCACTCACACCATGCCTCTGGGGCTGGTACCGTTGCCCCGGGGGGGTGCGTGCAGGCTGAAGGACAGCCACCCCACTCGAAGGGAAAACTCGGGAGAGAATGCGTGCCCCAGCTAAAACGGCCGCTCCCGAGGGTGGAGGCATTTTGTTGTGTGCGTGCGTGAGAGCACTGCAAGGGAGTCCCAAACCTAAATCCGAGGGAGCCGCCGGCTGCTGCACAAGGCAGCCCTCGACTCCCCCACTTGTTTCATGAAGCTCGCACCGAGGCCCCGCTTTCGCATGGAAGCCTGATCGCCTGCGTTCTACCTCCAAGAAACAGCAGTGTACAGAGACCGTGCTTGAGCTACCATCCAGCGCTCTGAGGGGGAGGGAGCAGTTTCCCGGCTACCGTGGGTGAGCGCCTGGGGAACGGGCTCCTTCCGTGCCCGCCACCGAGGGAGAAGCAGCCCGGGCCAGGAAGGCACCTCTCGACTCAGCTGTTGTCACCTGGAGCTAACACTACTGCTCCAGGTGTGCACAGGAATGCTAAGTGCTCCGCACTGGTTTGGCAGGGAGAAGCCGCTAAAGAAGCCCAGCTTCAGCTCCTTCGCCTCGCCACAGGGTGGCAGCCATTTTCCCCTCTGCTGGAGTGCAAGCCTGGGGAGGGAGTCCCAGCTGGGTTCCGGGGGGAGAAATCAGCATGGGTAGAGGGCACCCTGTCGCCTCAACTCTGGTTTCGGGAAACTCGATCGGCTCTCCCGTGTGTGCCTGGAGTCCTAAGGGCCATGCACCCAACGCCGAGGAACAAACCTGTAGAGAACGCGGGCCTCAGCACAGACGGCCCTTCCTGAGCCGGGACGTCACCTGTGGGGTGCCTTTGTGAAAGCATGAGAAATGGAAGCTAAACGTGACTCGGAGTGAGAAGCAGGCCCGTAAGGAAGGCTGCTGTCGACTCACGCCTTGTTTTAGGAGCTGAGCCCTGCTGCACCCTGTGTGCCTGGATGCCTAGTTCCCAGGCTGCTAAGAGCAAGAGTGAATGCTACAGAAGGACTGCGCTCTAGTTGACAGGGCCGTTCCTGAAGCCAGAGGCATTTTACAGTGCTCCTGTTGGAGAGACTGGGGACAGGGTCCCCTGCGGGAAATGGAGCGAGAAAGGGGCCTGTGTGGGAGGCAGCTCTCCACTCACCTCTCGTTTCTGAGGCTACTCCCCTTACCCCGGGCGCGCGCCCGCAGGCCTCAAGCCAACCCCCTAACTCAAAGGAACCGCCCTGTAGAGAACTCCCGCTTCGGCTAAAAGAGCCAGGCCGGAGGCTGGAAGCGTTCTGCTGTGTGCACGCGTGAGCGCTCGGCAAGGGAGGCCCAAACCGCTTTCCGTGTGAGACGCAGGCCCCGGCAGAAGGCAGCACACGACTCCGCGCTTGTTTCAGGCAGGGAGCACTGCGGTCCCGCTTTGGCCTGGAAGTCTAACCGCAAGCGTTCTAACTCGAAGCAGCAACACTGCAGAGACACCGTGCTTTAGCTACCGTCGACCTCTGTGTGGGAGGAAGCAGTTGAGGGGGTCCTGTGGGTGAGGGGGCCCGGGGCCGGGCTCCATTCCGTAAGGCCGGGGGTGGGGGGGTGGGGAGGTGGGGGGGAGACAGGCCGGACTGCAGGGAGCTCTCCACTCACACCATGCCTCTGGGGCTGGTACCGTTGCCCCGGGGGGGTGCGTGCAGGCTGAAGGACAGCCACCCCACTCGAAGGGAAAACTCGGGAGAGAATGCGTGCCCCAGCTAAAACGGCCGCTCCCGAGGGTGGAGGCATTTTGTTGTGTGCGTGCGTGAGAGCACTGCAAGGGAGTCCCAAACCTAAATCCGAGGGAGCCGCCGGCTGCTGCACAAGGCAGCCCTCGACTCCCCCACTTGTTTCATGAAGCTCGCACCGAGGCCCCGCTTTCGCATGGAAGCCTGATCGCCTGCGTTCTACCTCCAAGAAACAGCAGTGTACAGAGACCGTGCTTGAGCTACCATCCAGCGCTCTGAGTGGGAGGGAGCAGTTTCCCGGCTACCGTGGGTGAGCGCCTGGGGAACGGGCTCCTTCCGTGCCCGCCACCGAGGGAGAAGCAGCCCGGGCCAGGAAGGCACCTCTCGACTCAGCTGTTGTCACCTGGAGCTAACACTACTGCTCCAGGTGTGCACAGGAATGCTAAGTGCTCCGCACTGGTTTGGCAGGGAGAAGCCGCTAAAGAAGCCCAGCTTCAGCTCCTTCGCCTCGCCACAGGGTGGCAGCCATTTTCCCCTCTGCTGGAGTGCAAGCCTGGGGAGGGAGTCCCAGCTGGGTTCCGGGGGGAGAAATCAGCATGGGCAGAGGGCACCCTGTCGCCTCAACTCTGGTTTCGGGAAACTCGATCGGCTCTCCCGTGTGTGCCTGGAGTCCTAAGGGCCATGCAGCCAACGCCGAGGAACAAACCTGTAGAGAACGCGGGCCTCAGCACAGACGGCCCTTCCTGAGCCGGGACGTCACCTGTGGGGTGCCTTTGTGAAAGCATGAGAAATGGAAGCTAAGCGTGACTCGGAGTGAGAAGCAGGCCCGTAAGGAAGGCTGCTGTCGACTCACGCCTTGTTTTAGGAGCTGAGCCCTGCTGCACCCTGTGTGCCTGGATGCCTAGTTCCCAGGCTGCTAAGAGCAAGAGTGAATGCTACAGAAGGACTGCGCTCTAGTTGACAGGGCCGTTCCTGAAGCCAGAGGCATTTTACAGTGCTCGTGTTGGAGAGACTGGGGACAGGGTCCCCTGCGGGAAATGGAGCGAGAAAGGGGCCTGTGTGGGAGGCAGCTCTCCACTCACCTCTCGTTTCTGAGGCTACTCCCCTTACCCCGGGCTCGCGCCCGCAGGCCTCAAGCCAACCCCCTAACTCAAAGGAACCGCCCTGTAGAGAACTCCCGCTTCGGCTAAAAGAGCCAGGCCGGAGGCTGGAAGCGTTCTGCTGTGTGCACGCGTGAGCGCCCGGCAAGGGAGGCCCAAACCGCTTTCCGTGTGAGACGCAGGCCCCGGCAGAAGGCAGCACACGACTCCCCGCTTGTTTCAGGCAGGGAGCACTGCGGTCCCGCTTTGGCCTGGAAGTCTAACCGCAAGCGTTCTAACTCGAAGCAGCAACACTGCAGAGACACCGTGCTTTAGCTACCGTCGACCTCTGTGTGGGAGGAAGCAGTTGAGGGGGTCCTGTGGGTGAGGGGGCCCGGGGCCGGGCTCCATTCCGTAAGGCCGGGGGTGGGGGCGTGGGGGGGAGACAGGCCGGACTGCAGGGAGCTCTCCACTCACACCATGCCTCTGGGGCTGGTACCGTTGCCCCGGGGGGGTGCGTGCAGGCTGAAGGACAGCCACCCCACTCGAAGGGAAAACTCGGGAGAGAATGCGTGCCCCAGCTAAAACGGCCGCTCCCGAGGGTGGAGGCATTTTGTTGTGTGCGTGCGTGAGAGCACTGCAAGGGAGTCCCAAACCTAAATCCGAGGGAGCCGCCGGCTGCTGCACAAGGCAGCCCTCGACTCCCCCACTTGTTTCATGAAGCTCGCACCGAGGCCCCGCTTTCGCATGGAAGCCTGATCGCCTGCGTTCTACCTCCAAGAAACAGCAGTGTACAGAGACCGTGCTTGAGCTACCATCCAGCGCTCTGAGGGGGAGGGAGCAGTTTCCCGGCTACCGTGGGTGAGCGCCTGGGGAACGGGCTCCTTCCGTGCCCGCCACCGAGCGAGAAGCAGCCCGGGCCAGGAAGGCACCTCTCGACTCAGCTGTTGTCACCTGGAGCTAACACTACTGCTCCAGGTGTGCACAGGAATGCTAAGTGCTCCGCACTGGTTTGGCAGGGAGAAGCCGCTAAAGAAGCCCAGCTTCAGCTCCTTCGCCTCGCCACAGGGTGGCAGCCATTTTCCCCTCTGCTGGAGTGCAAGCCTGGGGAGGGAGTCCCAGCTGGGTTCCGGGGGGAGAAATCAGCATGGGCAGAGGGCACCCTGTCGCCTCAACTCTGGTTTCGGGAAACTCGATCGGCTCTCCCGTGTGTGCCTGGAGTCCTAAGGGCCATGCAGCCAACGCCGAGGAACAAACCTGTAGAGAACGCGGGCCTCAGCACAGACGGCCCTTCCTGAGCCGGGACGTCACCTGTGGGGTGCCTTTGTGAAAGCATGAGAAATGGAAGCTAAACGTGACTCGGAGTGAGAAGCAGGCCCGTAAGGAAGGCTGCTGTCGACTCACGCCTTGTTTTAGGAGCTGAGCCCTGCTGCACCCTGTGTGCCTGGATGCCTAGTTCCCAGGCTGCTAAGAGCAAGAGTGAATGCTACAGAAGGACTGCGCTCTAGTTCACAGGGCCGTTCCTGAAGCCAGAGGCATTTTACAGTGCTCGTGTTGGAGAGACTGGGGACAGGGTCCCCTGCGGGAAATGGAGCGAGAAAGGGGCCTGTGTGGGAGGCAGCTCTCCACTCACCTCTCGTTTCTGAGGCTACTCCCCTTACCCCGGGCGCGCGCCCGCAGGCCTCAAGCCAACCCCCTAACTCAAAGGAACCGCCCTGTAGAGAACTCCCGCTTCGGCTAAAAGAGCCAGGCCGGAGGCTGGAAGCGTTCTGCTGTGTGCACGCGTGAGCGCCCGGCAAGGGAGGCCCAAACCGCTTTCCGTGTGAGACGCAGGCCCCGGCAGAAGGCAGCACACGACTCCCCGCTTGTTTCAGGCAGGGAGCACTGCGGTCCCGCTTTGGCCTGGAAGTCTAACCGCAAGCGTTCTAACTCGAAGCAGCAACACTGCAGAGACACCGTGCTTTAGCTACCGTCGACCTCTGTGTGGGAGGAAGCAGTTGAGGGGGTCCTGTGGGTGAGGGGGCCCGGGGCCGGGCTCCATTCCGTAAGGCCGGGGGTGGGGGCGTGGGGGGGAGACAGGCCGGACTGCAGGGAGCTCTCCACTCACACCATGCCTCTGGGGCTGGTACCGTTGCCCCGGGGGGGTGCGTGCAGGCTGAAGGACAGCCACCCCACTCGAAGGGAAAACTCGGGAGAGAATGCGTGCCCCAGCTAAAACGGCCGCTCCCGAGGGTGGAGGCATTTTGTTGTGTGCGTGCGTGAGAGCACTGCAAGGGAGTCCCAAACCTAAATCCGAGGGAGCCGCCGGCTGCTGCACAAGGCAGCCCTCGACTCCCCCACTTGTTTCATGAAGCTCGCACCGAGGCCCCGCTTTCGCATGGAAGCCTGATCGCCTGCGTTCTACCTCCAAGAAACAGCAGTGTACAGAGACCGTGCTTGAGCTACCATCCAGCGCTCTGAGGGGGAGGGAGCAGTTTCCCGGCTACCGTGGGTGAGCGCCTGGGGAACGGGCTCCTTCCGTGCCCGCCACCGAGCGAGAAGCAGCCCGGGCCAGGAAGGCACCTCTCGACTCAGCTGTTGTCACCTGGAGCTAACACTACTGCTCCAGGTGTGCACAGGAATGCTAAGTGCTCCGCACTGGTTTGGCAGGGAGAAGCCGCTAAAGAAGCCCAGCTTCAGCTCCTTCGCCTCGCCACAGGGTGGCAGCCATTTTCCCCTCTGCTGGAGTGCAAGCCTGGGGAGGGAGTCCCAGCTGGGTTCCGGGGGGAGAAATCAGCATGGGCAGAGGGCACCCTGTCGCCTCAACTCTGGTTTCGGGAAACTCGATCGGCTCTCCCGTGTGTGCCTGGAGTCCTAAGGGCCATGCAGCCAACGCCGAGGAAGAAACCTGTAGAGAACGCGGGCCTCAGCACAGACGGCCCTTCCTGAGCCGGGACGTCACCTGTGGGGTGCCTTTGTGAAAGCATGAGAAATGGAAGCTAAACGTGACTCGGAGTGAGAAGCAGGCCCGTAAGGAAGGCTGCTGTCGACTCACGCCTTGTTTTAGGAGCTGAGCCCTGCTGCACCCTGTGTGCCTGGATGCCTAGTTCCCAGGCTGCTAAGAGCAAGAGTGAATGCTACAGAAGGACTGCGCTCTAGTTGACAGGGCCGTTCCTGAAGCCAGAGGCATTTTACAGTGCTCGTGTTGGAGAGACTGGGGACAGGGTCCCCTGCGGGAAATGGAGCGAGAAAGGGGCCTGTGTGGGAGGCAGCTCTCCACTCACCTCTCGTTTCTGAGGCTACTCCCCTTACCCCGGGCGCGCGCCCGCAGGCCTCAAGCCAACCCCCTAACTCAAAGGAACCGCCCTGTAGAGAACTCCCGCTTCGGCTAAAAGAGCCAGGCCGGAGGCTGGAAGCGTTCTGCTGTGTGCACGCGTGAGCGCCCGGCAAGGGAGGCCCAAACCGCTTTCCGTGTGAGACGCAGGCCCCGGCAGAAGGCAGCACACGACTCCCCGCTTGTTTCAGGCAGGGAGCACTGCGGTCCCGCTTTGGCCTGGAAGTCTAACCGCAAGCGTTCTAACTCGAAGCAGCAACACTGCAGAGACACCGTGCTTTAGCTACCGTCGACCTCTGTGTGGGAGGAAGCAGTTGAGGGGGTCCTGTGGGTGAGGGGGCCCGGGGCCGGGCTCCATTCCGTAAGGCCGGGGGTGGGGGCGTGCGGGGGAGACAGGCCGGACTGCAGGGAGCTCTCCACTCACACCATGCCTCTGGGGCTGGTACCGTTGCCCCGGGGGGGTGCGTGCAGGCTGAAGGACAGCCACCCCACTCGAAGGGAAAACTCGGGAGAGAATGCGTGCCCCAGCTAAAACGGCCGCTCCCGAGGGTGGAGGCATTTTGTTGTGTGCGTGCGTGAGAGCACTGCAAGGGA